>NC_083576.1:51253259-51405759 GCF_027579695.1 Neoarius graeffei
GATTAGTCTGTTTGGTTTGGTTTCACATTGCACTTAAAGGTCATAGGCAAGGGTCGGAGGTGGAATGTAGAATATCAACTTTATTTTCTAGAAGAACGACCCAAAAAGCAAATTCAATCTTCCTGGTGTCTAATTTGCACCCTAAAATTGAATAAAACGGTTAAAATATACTGGTTTGCGCAAGTTCCGTAGGTTTGTTTACATCTCACTTATGTGCACTTTTACCGCCAGGGGACCGTCATCGTGACGTCATTCAAGCCAAACAGACCGGGAGCAGCTCTGTGTTTACTTGCGAACCGAGCACACGTGTATGGACTTTGGTCGTGAGAGGTTGTGTAAAATGTCTGATAGCGATTTTGAAGTAGGAACTCTCCAAATTGAATATCGAGAGGTGAAACCATGTATGTATGAACCTCTGGCCGTTGCGAAGCAATCGGTGAATGTGGCTCACTGGTTTGACCGCACGGCCTCGTAATCGAACAGCGACTCGGCCGACTCTGATCGCGGTGACCCCGGACTTCGACAAGACTCGCGCCCAAACGATTTATCCTGATAGTTATGATAAATTCCTACTTTCGTCATAATACTAAATAAGAGCCCTTTTGAAGAATAATTAAACCGCCCTCCCTAGCGGATATGGGTAACGATTACTTGACAGTGTGCCGGTAGGCCATATTAGCCTGCCATCCGCGGCATTATACTATTTATAGCCGACTCTAAGCGAGGAAATATCTCTTTGTCTCATTTCCGCAATGATTGTACAGGATCCCTCAGGATTCTTGACTTGTCAATTGCAAGCAAAAGTAAAAATGTTTACCTCCAATCTTCTCCTTTTTGCTTGAGTGTTGCTGCTCCGTTTTTTCTTTGACTGTTTGATTTTGTTTCACGCGCACAATCCACTCTCTCCGCTTCAACTCCTCTTCCGGAAAAAGCCAACCCGCTCGCTCCGCCTCTTCTCCTCTTTTGGAAAAAGCCAACCCACTTGCTCCGCCTCTTCTCCTTTTCCGGAAAAAGGTAAAAACTTCTTCCTGAACTGGTCCCGTTGTTACAGTTCACTGCACAACAATAAGGCATGGGGGTTTTTCTTTGGAAATTCCCGAACGCACGTCTGCACTCAAGTAATGGCAATGCAAGTAAACGGAAGTGGACTCGACTCAAGCGGTTTGTTTGTCTTGAATGACGTCACGCGCCGAGTGGTCACAAAAATCGCCGAACAGAAATTCGCTGCGATCCATACTAACTTATTTTAATTATTACTTATTAACAATACTACTTGGGACCAGAAGAAATTACAGAGGGTTTTTTAACATTTATAAAGTTTCAAATGTGCATAAATTGAAAACCGTTGCCTATGAGCTTTAAACAGACCCGAAACCAGAAGGGTGCGTATGTCCGAGAACATGCTCCTAATACTCTTTCGTTCACTGGTCAGAAATATGTTGTCAGATAAATCTAAATAAACCTTTGCCATGTCTGTGCAGAAATCACAAAAATGAGATCAGTGCTAAATAAATAATTATGTAATTAGCTACTGTGAAAAGATTTTTGTATGGCATCCAAATTCATTTTTCCTTGTGTTCATCGGCCCAAACATCCACAACACATGGCATTTCTGAAGCTCTGTTACTTGGCTCAGTTTAAGCCTCACAGCTCCATGTAGCAGCGTGCATCTACAAAAATGCTGCCCACAACCCAAAATACAGGGGTCACGGGGAGATATGCCAGGTTTCTATTCAAATTAATTGCAAAGATACTAAACGCTGCATATGTGAAAGCAGCCTAATTTTCACCATTCAGCTGAGCTTTGTGAACCGGCATTACGTCTGTGGTTTACGCTTTCTCATGTTCATTTTTAAAATATCTTTGGTAGATAGGGACTGAAACGAAGGTTGGGTGCCTGGGTCATCTCTTCTCCCTGATAACTGTATTACATAAGTAGGATTTGAAGGCAGTGTTGCTGTCCCTTGAAATAGACCCAAGCGTGATGTGAACTGGCAGCAGCTTATGGCTCCGTTATATTCAGGCATTTATCTCTGCTCATAACAGTGTTGATTACCTCAAATGAGGATTAACCTGCTCTCAGTTCACCCCTGTTGAACTGAATCCAGCTGGCATATGATGGGAGTAGTTAAAGCAAATAATCTCTCTCAAATTAATGCTGCAGTGTGGTGGCTACGATCAGCAGACCCAAGTCTGTGACTAAAATGTATTAACCCCATTTCCAGAAAAGCTGGGATGTTTTCCAAAATGCAATAAAAACAAAAATCTGTGATTTTAATTCATATGAGCCTTTTATTTAACTGACAAAACTAAAGATTTTCAATAGTTTTATTGACAAACTTAATTGTATTTTGTAAATATAAATGAAGTTAGAATTTGATGCCTGCAGCACACTCAAAAAAAAAAAAAAGTTGGGACAAAGACATAAGTACCATTTGAATGATCTCACCTTTTCCTTTTAATAACACTTTTTAATCATGAGAATTGATGATGCTCCATTCTTGCTTGATACAAGACTTAAGCTGCTCAATAATTTGTGGTTGCTAATGTCCGATTCTCTTATTCATGATGCGCCATACATTCTCAATAAGAGAAAGATCTGGACTGGCAGCAGGCCATTCGAGCGCACACGCTCTGTGTTTATGAAGCCATGCTGTTGTAGCCCGTGCAGAATGAGGCCTGGCATTGTCCTGCTGAAATAAACAAGGCCTTCCCAGGAAGACACGCCATGTTGATGGCAACATGTAGTCTCTCTCAAATCCCAATATATGTATTCGCATCAATAGTACCTTCACACACACGCAGCTCCTCCATGCTGTGGGCACTGATGCCCCCTATACCATCAGAGATGCTGGCTTTTGCACCTTTCTCTGATAACAAACTGGATGGTCGTGTTCATCTGTGGCACGGAGAACTTGCTATCCGGTTTTCCCGAAAACGAGCTGAAACGTGGGCTCATCTGACCACAGCACACGTTTCCACTGTCTTTCAGTCCATCTCAGAGTTTGGGCCCAGAGAAATGGGTGGTGTTTCTGCGTAGAATTGATGCAGCGGTGGACTCCTGTTAAGTGGCCGCAGTTTTCCGAAGTGCTCCCAAGTCCATGTGGCTATATTTGTCACGTTAGCGTGATCGTTTCTCAGGCAGTGCTGCCTGAGGGCTCGAAGGTCACGCACATTCAACACCGGTTTCTGACTTTGCCCTTTTACACACCTGAGATGTCTCCAAATTCCATGAATCTTTTCACAGTATTATGTACTGTAGATTTTGAAAGACCTAAATTTCCTACAATCTTGTGTTGAGAAATGTTTTTTTGAATTGACTAACAATTCTCTCACGAATTTTGGCACACGGGAGTGAGCCGTGAGCCATGACCCATCCTTGCTTGCAAAGATGGAGCCTTTGGTGCTGCTCCTTTTATACCCAATCATGATCATTTCACCTGTTACCTATAACCTGCTTATTGTGGAATTTCCTAAAATGGTGTTACTTGAATATCATACATAAACTTTTCAGCCTCTGTCCCAACTTTTTTTTTTTTTTTTTTTGAGTGTTACAGGCATTAAATTCTACCTTCATTTATACTTACAAAATACAATTAAGTTGGTCAGTAAAACTACTGGAAATTTTTTTTCTTTTTTTTTATTGCATTTTGGAAAATATCCCAACTTTTTTGGAAAAAGGGGTTTGTACGTACATATGTTTGTGCAAGTATGTACATAGAGGCTATTACACGGTTGCACAAAGATATGAAGTTTATCTTTGAGTGGTGAATATATATCACGAGTGAGCAAAGCGAACGAATGAAAATATTTTCAACATGAGAGGATAAACTTCATATCTTCGTGTCACCGTATAACATTCTTTATATTGGATGGACAGGTCCACAAAAAAATGCAAGTTAATCAAAAGAATTTTAATTTAGAACTAGTTCGCACATCTAGTCAGTGGGAAAACACTGGGAATGACGTTATCGGAGTGAAATATTGGGAATTGTTATAGATACAGGACACTTTTTTTTTTTTTTTTCCCCCCCATGGAATAAAAACGTATTCTATTCCCTTCTTGCGGATTTCATTCATTTGGTTTGATAGCATGCAATATTGTTAGCATATCGCTTATCCTATGTGTATTACATCACTCTACCCAATGGAGAGTGAGCGTTGAATATGGTTTACGATATTGCATGATTTAAGACAACGTGACCTCATACAATTTGTAAACCCTGTTAACTTTTTTGTAAAATCTATAATTGTTCCATCGAATGTGTATGTCGTCATAATAATAATAATAATGGCTTTTTTTGTGGTATATCAGATGTATTCCATTCAGTTAGCATGATCTTCGAGTTCAGGATCATGCTAGCTGAATGGAATACATCTGATACACCAGCCAATATTATTTTTTTAAAATCGGTCACTCAGATCCGTAGTGTTTTTTGTATGAAAAATGCGAGTTTTTCAACACGAGAAGATAAACTTCATATCTTCAAGGCAACGTGATGTTCTTATTATAATATAGACATTCACAAACAAAAAGTGCCCAAATTTATCAAAAACAATTCCTCAATTTCCTCATGAGTGACACATAGAGATTAATGTCACGGCCTCTGTGTCCCGGATGTAGCATGTATGAAAAATACAAGTGGTATATTTCCCAGTAAAACTCTCGCTTCCCTATTTTATACACACACACACACTACCGTTCAAAAGTTTGGGGTCACTTTGAAATGTCCTTATTTTTGAAAGAAAAGCACTGTTCTTTTCAGTGAAGATCACTTTAAACTAATCAGAAATCCACTCTATACATTGCTAATGTGGTAAATGACTATTCTAGCTGCAAATGTCTGGTTTTTGGTGCAATATCTCCATAGGTGTATAGAGGCCCATTTCCAGCAACTCTCACTCCAGTGTTCTAATGGTACAATGTGTTTGCTCATTGCCTCAGAAGGCTAATGGATGATTAGAAAACCCTTGTACAATCATGTTAGCACAGCTGAAAACAGTTGAGCTCTTTAGAGAAGCTATAAAACTGACCTTCCTTTGAGCAGATTGAGTTTCTGGAGCATCACATTTGTGGGGTCGATTAAATGCTCAAAATGGCCAGAAAAATGTCTTGACTATATTTTCTATTCATTTTACAACTTATGGTGGTAAATAAATGTGAGACTTTTCATGGAAAACACAATTGTCTGGGTGACCCCAAACTTTTGAACGGTAGTGTATATAAAACGTGTGTGTACATGTATGTGTGTTTGTCATAAATTGTAGGACTGGCTTCTTAATTCTTGGGTCTTTGCATAGTATGTGAATGTATCCAGGAAAATAAAACGATGCTTAATTTTACATGGAGGTACCCTAGCTTTATGGTCCAAACATCAGTTCTGAATGTGCAGAAATATCTGGTTCTACCTACAGTTCCTTATTTAAAAATATAGTCAATTATTGACACTGTAAAAAAAAAAAAAGTCATAATCCTGACAGTCTTAGACAGACAAATTTTGTGACACCCCTATTAATTTAAAGGTTTTTTTTAAATAATTTAAAGATTTATTTATTTAAATTTAAGTTGCTTGGGTGTGTTTGTGTGTGTGAAGCTTGGCTATTTGAGGGCTGTTCACCATTTCAAGCTGGAGGATTTGCTTTGGTGCATCAGGTGTCCTGTGTCTTCTGCTTAAGAACTGCTTATCACTTATGATTGTGTCGGGATGCGAGAGCACCTAGCCCCAACCATCTGTGTGTGTGTGTGTGTGTCTCTTTCTCCAAGTGTCTGTCTCTTAGTCTTTCACAAATCTCCCACCAGCCTCGACCATCCAAGCCAATCATTGCTTGCCCCTGAATCAGTGGCGAAATCTCCTCCATCAGTCAATATAGATCTAACGCATAGCAAACTGTTTTGTGCTCTTATCATCCCCATCCTCTCCTATCTTTCCTCTTTACTCCTCCTGCTTGTGCTTCACCCACTGGCCTGCTTACGGCCCTTTTCCTGGCTCCACCCGTCCCGTGCTCGGCTGACCATGTCCTTTATCAGAGTCTCACCTCTGTCCTCGATCAGTGTCGTCCACGCCGCTGCAGCCCTCCACCCGTGGCCCCCTGCGCAGTCGCAGTACCGACCGCCAAAAAAGCACCACCTCTACCTCCGCCTCTTCTGACTCCATCTCCAACATTGCTCAGGTGAGCTGAATCAAAATAATTTGTTACATCTAAGGTAATATGTCTAGTGTTACTATTGTTGCGTCTAATGATGCGTAGATGCATTTGTTTCATGGAGGTTTGGGAAGGTTTAAGTGTGTGCTCAAGACTAAATGATCCTTCAGTTTCCCAAGGTTGCGTCTTATGTCAAATAAGGATAAAATAATGAAAGGATTAAAGATGTTTGAGGTTCTTGCTCCCGCTGTGAAATGATGTGCTTCCACTGGTGTACAGTTTTATAAGCAAACCTCGGTTTTGATTTGCTTTGCAAAGCAGACTTGTCATTTATTTCTGATGCTAATCAAGGAACTGTTCTTTCTCTTGAACTATATCTGATAAAACCTGAAGCATGCGGTGACACGCAGAGGAAACAGACTGCCAGTTGTCACTTTGAGCTGCAGTGTATGTGGATGTCAGATTTTTACTGATATAAAAACTGTTAGTATTTTTCTCTATCCAAATTTTATTTAAAAATAATAAGTGAAATAAGTTTTTGATTAAACCAATAACCAAATTAATAAGTAGCAATTGCTGCAAATGACACTGTGAGATGTTCTGTGGCCTTGCCTGACAAGATCTCACAAAATGACACACTGGGTCATTGTCCAAGCTTTAGTCAGCATGCCAGCAATGCACAAAGCAGGAATCGTTAGTTGAATGCAAAGCAGGACTGGTCAACCCTGGTCCTCTAAGGTTACATTTTCTAGTCTTGTTTTCTCAAATGTAGTACATTTCATTTCTTCCAACATGAAGCATGGTGGTAAATTCATTGCCAACAGTTTTTCTCAACATTTACAATGTTAATGTTCAGAAGAGTTTATCAGTATGTCACTAAATATTTTAAATTATATATTTACATACTGGCGCGGCACGGTGGTGTAGTGGTTAGCGCTGTTGCCTCACAGCAAGAAGGTCCGGGTTCGAGCCCCGTGGCCGTCGAGGGCCTTTCTGTGCAGAGTTTGCATGTTCTCCCCGTGTCCACGTGGGTTTCCTCCGGGTGCTCCGGTTTCCCCCACAGTCCAAAGACATGCAGGTTAGGTTAACTGGTGACTCTAAATTGACCGTAGGTGTGAATGTGAGTGTGAATGGTTGTCTGTGTCAGCCCTGTGATGACCCGGCGACTTGTCCAGGGTGTACCCTGCCTTTCGCCCATAGTCAGATGGGATAGGCTCCAGCTTGCCTGCGACCCTGTAGAACAGGATAAAGCGGCTAGAGATAATGAGATGAGATTTACATACTGGTCATAGTGGAAAGCATTAGAAAGTATTATTCACCTTCAACATCCTGGAACATTGAGTCTCTGACTATACAGAACCCCTTCTAACCACACTTGCAAGGCATTAAACGCACTCTTGGATTTGAAATTGTGATTTACAAAGCCCTAAGAAATGGCTGCTTTATTAATTCAGCCTGCCAAACTCAATAATTTGCAGTACTTTCCTTTTCATAATATATTCTTGGTACTTGCCAGTGCAGACTATAGATATGAGAGTATATAATTATTTTCAGTTTGTTTTAAGATACATGCATGTTCTTATGCCTTAGTTTCCACACACACTACACTACAACCCCCGCTATAACAAACTCTTACTACGAACTTTCACATATAACGAACTAAGTTCATGTCCCCCACCTTTTAATGACAATGAGTCAGAGTCTTCCAAAAAAAAAAAACTGTGCCACATCCATGTGTGTTTGCACTGCGTGCTCCAAGTGCCATTAGGATTAATTACAGTACTATGCACCTGTTCCAGATTAGGGTGCAATCACAGCATGTGCTGATAAGGACTCTCTAAACATAGACTTGGTGAAGGATGCGTACTGTACCTAGTGTCTCATGTTACCAAGCCTTGTATCTGTGTATTGCCTTTCTGGTTTTGACTTTTTGTGTATTTGGACTCTGCCATTGACCTTTGCCTCCGCCATTCTGTTTGTGCCTCGCATGACCATTGCCCGTTTCACAACTCTGACTTTCATCTCATCTCATTATCTCTAGCCGCTTTATCCTGTTCTACAGGGTCGCAGGCAAGCTGGAGCCTATCCCAGCTGACTATGGGCGAAAGGCGGGGTACACCCTGGACAAGTCGCCAGGTCATCACAGGGCTGACACATAGACACAGACAACCATTCACACCTACGGTCAATTTAGAGTCACCAGTTAACCTAACCTGCATATCTTTGGACTGTGGGGGAAACCGGAGCACCCGGAGGAAACCCGCGGGGAGAACATGCAAACTCCGCACAGAAAGGCCCTCACCGGCCACGGGGCTCGAACCCGGACCTTCTTGCTGTGAGGCGACAGCGTTAACCACTACACCGCCATGCCACCCTGCAGGAAGTGTTTATTTACAATTACATCTGTCATTTGCCTGCTTACATGACCCACTAAACCAGAGACAAACAATAAGTAATCAAGTCCGCAGTCAATTTAACAATACGTGTTAAGGCCATAAAACAAAGGCTTAACTAGCCTAATTTGGGTGTCGATCACTAACAGTTATCGAGAACTGTGATCATTGACTTCAAAAAATCACTTAAAAGGACTTTTGAGCTAAAATCAGTTTTACTCGTCTTTACTCCATCAGCACTGTTGTCATGGCTACTCATATAAATGTAAGATACTCTCCATCTGTCTGAAAATGCAGGTGATAAATGGATGCAATTGCTGGAAGAGTTTTATTTAAAAACACTATGGTAAACGGATCCAAATCGGTGATCAAAAACCAGAGTTGAGAAACAGGCAATGGTCAAGCGAGGCACAGACAGGATATCAAAGGTGGAGACAAAGGGCAAAATCCAAAATGCAAAACAGCGTTGGAAACTAGAATATCAACACAGTGCTACAAAAAGCTTGGTAATGTGAGGCACAAGGTGCATACTTGTATACGCAAGTATACAGCACGTAAACTTCTTCACAAAGTCTGTGTGTAGTGAGAGTCCTCATAAGCGTGCTGTGATGGCGCTCTAATCCAGAACAGGTGCATGGTAATCAGTCCTAATGGTGCTGCGCGCATGCATGTGAGTAGCAGTTCGAGGCGTGCCGCTGCGCACAGACGTGATACCGTCGAAGATGAACTTCATATCCTGGAGCATCTAAAGGATGATGAGAAAGTAACAAATTGGTCTAAAGAATATAGTATCCAGAAAAATTCATTTTCAACTTTTAAAGAAAAAGAGCTCCGAGACTTCGTCCGTAACTGCAATCAACAAGACAGGCTGAAAAGATGTGGCAAGTAAACGATGGCATGTGTGACCTTATTTCCTTTACTTCGTAAATATGTAAGTGAATTAAGCGCAAATATAAATGACACAGCTTGTTTTACGTAAGAATAAGCAATTTGTGACAAGTGGGTTTATTTCAGTATAATGAACTATTTGGACATCACCTAAAGAGTTCCTTATAGCAGGATTGCAGTGCACTTGTTTTCATTAGAAATCTTGACATGATTTTATCTGTCCAGCCACTCTCTCCTCTGCCTTTGTCCCGCTGCCATTTGAGTGACCTTGCTCTGATTCTGGCAACTATGACCTGAGTAATATAAATAGATGGACCTCAGAGGCCTGGTACAGTCACCTTGACATTCATCAGCTGCTTTTGTAGTAACAAGCTGAGCTGTTGGATATATTACCATCACAAAATATGTCACCTGTTCAGCCACTGTTTGTTTTTAATCGATCCATAGTATATTAATGAAAGTAAAGGCAGCAATATGTTTTGAAAATGTGTTTATTGGGATTGTTTTGGGGTTATAAATTTAGTCTCTTAAAGGAAAACAAAACTCAAAAATAAATGCCGTTTACCAATCACAGCAGGTGCCCTGATGTGCTTGCTTACAACTAGGTTTGTGCAATATTTTTTTTTTCCCCCCTGATTGTGAATTATAATACGTCAAACAATTTAATCATCCAGAGCCTAAAAAAAGACAAACAAACATTCTTACCATTTCAATTTTAAACATCAGGGAAGGCTTACAAGTTGTGCAAGGAACTCTGGCAATCACAAAAACTCAGCTGGCTCAAGAATAAAAAAATAATAGAATATAATCATTTCTCATGGCTGACACATTTTCTCTGTTGGTGCTGCTCAGTGATGAACATGAGTGTGAGTGTGGCATTTTAAAAAAATAATCACTTTCTAATTATCATCTCCTATTTTATCATTATTTTTAGTGTTAGATTTGACACTTGTGTTGTACCTGTTTAATCTTTTTGGGTCAAACTCATCTCTTCCCCCCCCCCGTCCAAAAATTGAAAAAGCAGCAGTTTTGACCTCCCCCCTCCCCCCCAATGTTTCGCGGACATGCCTTATAGTAAACTGATGTTAAGTACATATTGTCTAATGTTGGTTAATATTGGAGTTCAAAATGCCAGCACAGATAACTCCAGATTCACATTATCATAGCAATGTAATATCATGCAACGTATGACCGATAAAAGCACTCAGAATAAATGAATGTCCTGTACTGGACTTGAGTTTTTCTTTCTTGTAGGCTCGTTAGTAGTTTTGGGTGAAAATTGCTGTCTGTCCCTTGTTGAGCCGTCTCTCACTTTTTTCCCTTTTTGGATGCATGTGTGTACCTGGACATGCAGAAAGCTGAAAAGGAGAAGTCTTTCACTTCACCAACAGCAAAACGTCCTCCTTCCCCTTCCACTATTTCCAGCCGCCATCGCTCTCCCTCCCCAGGAGTCAGTGGCCCCAGGAGAACACCATCACCTGGAGCAGCCAAGTACGAGACTGAAATCCCAGCTCGCTCATCTTACTCTTTCTTTCCCTTCATGTTATCCTGACACACATGGTGAGAACCCAAATGTATCTCTTCCAGGCAAAGCCCTCGTTATCGGCAGCCCTCCCCCAGTGGGGTGAAGCAGAGGCCTCCATCCCCTCAGCCTGCTTCTAAACCTCCACCTATCCAGAAACCTGCCCTCACCCCAACTGGCCCTCCTGTCCTGAGAAAGAGTCAGTCCAAACCCAAAGACGCATCTCCAATGACTGCTCTAACATCACAACCTCAAGATACAAGCACTCCCAGCACCAAGCCCAAAGATGGTAAGAATTACCTGTTCATATTCATTTACTTTAATCAGAATATGATGCGTTGCTGTGCTAACCAAATCTAAAGGTCTTCATAATCTGCAGAGATTTTATTTTTACTTGCTTAAACACACATTTGAACCAGCTAGGAAAATACCAAGTCCTTAAATTGCTGAATCATGTGAGTTGGAGGAGTCTGGAGGACGCAAAATATTGAGGGGAGCAAACTGTAAAGGAATAACCTTGTATTTTGATATGATGAAGGCTAGGTTATTATGTTTTCTATAATAATGATGTAATAAGAGACAAAGTTAAACAGGGTGACCATGAACCAACTAACAATTGGAGAAATTAAAAATTGGCCTGTACAGACTGTAGGGTGTTTACAGGGAGGAAAAAAAAGTGTTTGTTTCCAGGAAAATAACCTGTACTATTGCCATATCTCTAAAAGTAGATCTTTATTTTTAAAAACTTATATAGTACAAAGTTATATAGTCTGTTTTTGTAGCCTGACCTTTAATATTACAGAACTTAATCTACAGAAAACATGTGGGTTCTGGGGGGGGTTAGGTCAAAGAAATGAATTAGCCTTACACTGGCCATAAATCAGGGCACACACAACCTACTACACCCTGGGCGGGTTCTGTTTGACAGCCCTAGGCTAGAGTATAGAAATATCTTTTCCAGGTATAAGCAAAACATTCCAGACTTACTGTTTTCAGCATTTCCATATAATATGTAATTCTGTTGACAGATGGTTATTAAAAAAAAAAAATTGCAGTAGTTCAGTGTTCTGCTTCTCAGTTTGAAAATCAGGAAACTTGAGCAGCCATCATGCTCAGACTTTCACAACAGTGTCTGCAACCATACTTGCAGGTGCTGTTGATGTGTGCAGTAGGGCACAGTGTCACATTTACCAGACCAGAATGTACAGAAAATTGCATAAGAATTCATTGTGATTTGTCGTTTTTATAAAGTTAATGCTGTGTCAAATAAATGTTTCTGTGAAAACACTGCTTTGGATAAACAGTCCAAGCTTATCCAAGCCTGATTTATATATTTTAAGCTTTAGACATGTGAATGTTGGATACAATTAAGCATAAACCTCTACTTTTGATTTTACACACACATCTTCTTGTAATAAATCTGTATACTTTATAGTTGGCACCCAGTTGCAGGGACTTACTGCGCCCTCTTCTGGAGCCATTACGCATTGTATTTGGTTGGTTGTTAAAGAAACTGATTAGACTCTATGACTTCTAGATCCTAGTCTGAAAACTACAGCTGGCACTAACTCAGCTGCTGAAGCTGCTAAGATCCTGGCAGAGAACAGACGCCTGGCTCGTGAACAAAAAGAGAGAGAGGAACAGCTCAGACTACAGAGAGAGGAAGAAGAGAGGTGAACGCACTTTTTTTTTTTTTATATGAGTGATTCCACGCTTATGGGTACTGAAATGGGGACATGAACTTATTTTTAAAAATTCACCTAAAACCATTTCTTTTTTTACCATCAGGTCACAAAACATGTAATCTTTAATGAATGATATGTTAAAAGATAACTTTAATTTTCTGAGATGTAATAAAAACATATTTATATGCCAAAGTCAAGCCTATGAGTTCCAAAATGATGTCTGTTACATTACTTCTGTTACGATTGTCCATCTCGCGTCTGTTACAAATTAATTACAATCTAGCTATATACCATGTTAATCTTATTGAAAGAATGTGGATGTTTATTCTACTACACATGTTTATTAATTATATTTGCTAAAACATCACCTTCCTATGTTTCAAAAAGTAATTCTACATTGTTAAAATTGAGAATATATATGTCCACAACACTTCTGTTACGTTCTGACTTTGGCATATAAATATGTTTTTATTACATCTCAGAAAATTAAAGTTATCTTTTAACATATCATTCATTAAAGATTATGTTTTGTGACCTGATGGTAAAAAAAAGAAATGGTTTTAGGTGAATTTTTAAAAATAAGTTCATGTCCCCATTTCAGTACCCATAAGCGTGGAATCACTCGTATATATATATTTTTTTATTTCTTCATTTATTTACATTTATTTGTACTCATCTTCAACTTGTTCAGGATTGTGCTAGCTGAATGGGATGCATCATATACCACTCAACACCAGCCAAGATTATTCATTTATTATACATACGGGCCCTTTTTTCCATGGAATAAAATCATTTATTTTTTTCGCGGTCCAAATCCTGCGCTCTGATTGGCTGGCGAGCGGGTCCGTATCCTACGATATGGACCCCAGTTACAGACCTCGGTCATGGACCTCCTGGCGACTCGCTCGTTCACAGCAAACAACATAGTAGCGTTTTTTGTCAACATTTATCTTATTTTTTTTTAATAAGATTTATTTATAAGATTATCAAAAATCTTAATTTTTGCCAGCATTTCTCAGGAAAATAGCGTTAATTTTACATCATGGATAGCGATAACGACAGTCTTCACAGCGAAAGCGAGTTTTACTACCCTGAGGAGGAAGAAATAAAATAAAACCTTTCAGGAGAAAGCTAAAAACCTGTAACTTGTTAACGCCAAGCAAAAACTTGGCTGAATCCTGAATGACTCAATTTTGTATAAATAGGGGACTACATAGGTGGCAGAATGTAGGTTTGTTTTTGTTTTTTTCCCCCTGCCATGGAAGTGCACTTGTATACTGAGGAGAAAGCAATTTGCATTACAGCCGTGAATGAGGATTCAAAATGGCGGCTCGGCTCGGTTTTCCCTTTCGGGCGCTCTCACTTTCTGTTAGAATTTGGTAAAGAAAAAAATAAATATATTATTTACCAGCTTAAGGTCGGTCCGTATGGTGAAATGCCGTGACCTCGGCCTTAAATACTGACCTTGGCCCAGAGGGCCTCAGTCAGTACTTTCAAGACTTCGGTCACGGTATTTCGCGATACGGACCTCCCAGCTGGTAAATAACATATATGTATTCTATTCCCTTCTAGTGGGTTTATTGATGGCATTCAGTATTGTCATATCACTTATCCTCTGTTTATTACGCCACTGTACCCAATGGAGAATGAGTGTGAAATATTGTTACAGTATTGCACGTTGTCAAGACAACACGATGTCACATGTTGGAGACGTAACACTTCCACGTTAGCGAGCAACAGTGACAATTTGTAAACAAACTTGGCCTCCAGGTGTGCTTCATACAAAAACAGAAGATTTTGAGAACTTTAGCTGCCAGGTAGCTCTGTTGTGTGTAGCTGTTGATGTTGATTTTAAAAGTAACTAAGTAAATTACACTGGGAAAATGATATTCGGCTTGACCTGCGCTAGCGTTGGCCTTCACTAACATTACACCGGCTGGAAGGTAATTAGACTGCCGCGTTAACCACACCAAGTCGTGGGTAAGCTAGTGTTTTTCTTTGCTAACGCTGTTGCTATGCTGGCTGGACGCTAACTGGACTGCCACGCTAACAGCACCGAGTCGTGGGTGAGCTAGCATTGGCCTTTGCTAAAGTTAACTGGACTGCCACACTAACAGTACCAAGTTGCGGGTAAGCTACCGTTGGCCTTCGCTAATGCTGCTGGTACGCTGGGTAGAAGCTAACTGGACTGCCGTGCTAACAGCACAGAGTTGTGAGTAAGCTAGCGTCTGCCTTCGCTAACACTACTGCTATGCCAGGTGGAAGCTGAGTGGACTGCCATGCTAATGGCACCAAGTCGCAGGTAAGCTAGCGTTGGCCTTTGAGAATGCTGATATGAAGACTGTGTATGAAATAATAATAATAATAATGATGATAATATTGGCTGGCCCTTTTTTTTGTTTTGTTTTTTGGGTGGTCTACTAGATGTATTCCTTTCAGCTAGCATGATATTGAACTCGTCTTCAACTCGTTCAGTATCATGCTAGCTGAATGGAATATATCTAGTAGACCACTCAAAGCCAGCCAGTATTATTTAAATACGTCACTCAGCTCCACGATGTTTTTCTTATGAAAAATGCAAGTTTTTCAATGTGAGAAGATAAACTTCAAGCTGTGTGTTTTTTCTTATTACCGTATATAGGCACATTCACAAACAAAAAGTCCCCAAATTTATCAAAACAGTTCATTGACGCTCCGGTTTCCCCCACAGTCCAAAGACATGCAGGTTAGGTTAACTGGTGACTCTAAATTGACCGTAGGTGTGAATGTGAGTGTGAATGGGTGTCTATGTGTCAGCCCTGTGATGACCTGGCGACTTGTCCAGGGTGTACCCCGCCTTTCGCCCGTAGTCAGCTGGGATAGGCTCCAGCTTGCCTGCGACCCTGTAGAAGGATAAAGCGGCTAGAGATGATGAGATGAGATGAGTTCATTGACTTCCTCATGAGTGACACACAGAGATTTAGGTCACTGTTTTTGGGTCTCTGTGTCCCGGATGTAGCTCGTATGAAAAATGAGTGGCGTATTTCCCAGTAAAACACGTGTCTATCTAATATGTATATTAGCGCCAAGTTGGCTATAAGCCATGTACGACAAAACTGAGTGGAATAACGGTTTTATTTCCACATTCACTGGATTTTGAGAAACGGAGCATTTTTATTTTTTGCAAATTCAATAAATAAAAACTTTGTATAAAACGTCCGACAAAATAATTTCCCCTTAGAATGTAAACAAACTGGCTAAATGACAATAGCGATTGGTGAAAAATGCTATTCTTAACTCATATATATATATATATATATATATATATATATATATATATATATATATATATATATATATATAATTTTTTTTTTTTTTTTTTTGTGTGTGTGTGTGTACCGTGAGTTGGCCTAGTGGTTAGTGTGTCCGCCTCTTGACCGGGAGATCGCGAGTTCTACTTGGGTCATGCCAAAGGCCATCATAAAAATGGAACCTATTACCTTCTGGCAAGGCACGCTGCAATACAGATGCAAAAATACAGTGGAAAAACTCTTGTGGTTACCAGAGGACTAGCCCCCTGCTGTAACCCTAGCTGTATGGGCGAGAGGCCAAGGACTGTCAAAACTGAGATCAGTGCCGCACCTGTATGCCTTAAAGGTCCCATGGCATTAAATTTTCACTTTCTGAGGTTTTTTAACGTTAAAATGAGTTCCTCTGACCTTCTTAAGTCACCCCAGTGGCTAGAAATTTCATAATGTGTAAACCAAACTATGCCCAACATTTGAGAATGGCGCGTCAAAACGGCGCATTGATAAACTCTTCCCTTGCCTACGTCAGCAAGGGAAATGATCCCCACGCCCCCCCCCCCCCCCCCCCTCGATTCCCACCCACTGTATGGATTGCCCGCCCAGCTCAAAAGTTGCCACCAAACATGGAAGTTGCGCTGTACATGGATGTGACAACACAGAAAGGAGTCTGTTTTTACTGCCGACGGGAGAACCCTGAAGACGCAGTGGCTTAATTTTATTTACTCCAATAATACGCCGTCGAGTCTACCTAAGACGGTGTATGTTTGTCGGAAGCATTTTCCTGATGAATGTTTCCACAACTTGGGACAGTACAGGGCAGGTTTTGCACATCAACTGTCACTGAAGCCTGGGTCCGTACCAAGCATCCCTGCCGCATCAGCCACAAACACCGAACAAGTAAGTGTATAACTGTTAAGCCGTTTTGCCGTGTTTTAAAATCGGTGCCACGTTAGCCTTGCAATGGCTACATTAGCTGTGCAGCTAACCGCTTCCTGCAGTTAGCCAGGTACTCTGCGCTACAAAACCAAAAAGCATGCAGCATGCTCTGTTATAATAGCCAATCAAAACAGTTTTTACAAAGACACCCACATTCTTTTTTTTAAGCCACTCGTTCATTTTATTTGTTTGTTTGTTCAGTAAAAACCCAAACATTTGTTGAATTTATTTTATTTCCTCGTGTCGCACCTTAATGACGTCAGCGCACGGTATTTTTCCCTTCGCGGTTTGTTCCTTCTCTCTCGCCATAGTAAGACACCCACATCCGCTTGTTCTGACCCACTGGAGGTAGCGTCACAGTGCTGTTAGCCAATCAGAGGTAACACGTTTACATGTCATGAATATTAATGATAAGTCCCGCCCCCACCCTCTACCCTTCCCCGCCTCCTGCTTCTCATTAGCAAAACGACGCACTGGGAAAAGCGCTGAAATGAGGCTTTCTCCCAGGAGGCTATATCTACGTGCCGAGGGTTCATTTCGAGAAAGGCTGCGGATATAACATCCGGAAACCTCCACGAGCCCGTTTAAAGCATCAACAAACCACCATGCCATGGGACCTTTAAAGAGTTGGTTAGTACTGGGACAGAAGACTGTCTGGGAAGACCAGATCCTGGCGTGAGAGGGACTTAGACTTTTTTTTTTAATATAGACATCATAAATTATTGAGAAATGAAAAAAGATACTTACTTTCTTATCATGAAATACTTTCATGACACATTTTGTTCCCCCTCCCCCCCTTTTTTTTTGGGGGGGGAGGGTCCAGGTAGAGTTTGAGAGTCCTGCACAGTATCTTAACTGTTCTTAGGACTGCACTTCACTGGACAGATCTCAGATGTTCTTGGGATCTGTTGGAGCCACTCTCTCAGTTTTGGGGTTACTGCACTGAGGGCTCCTAACACTACGGGGAGCACTGTTGTCTTCAGCCTCAGTATGCTGGACTTGGTAAAACCCTTTGTGCATTACCAGGAGTTTTCTTGTCCTGATGTCGGTGGCCTCTATCTCCTCCTTTGGCCAGCTGCTTATAATAATTAATAACCCTTTATTATCACTAGTCACAAGTACCAGCAAAATTGACCATCAACCTGTCCTTACATACACACAATTGACAGAGGGGGAGTAGACAGGACAGGGATGAAAAGAAAAAAATACAGAGTAACATGAGGAGGGGGGAGGAGAAAAAAGCAACCCCCACATTATGCTCCTATGAGGAGTACAGTGTGGGAACATTAAAAAAATCACCTCAGCACATAAGCACAAAATAACACAAGTACACTACAACATGAAAACTCGGGGCTTGAGGGAGGGAGGGGAGGAGAGGAAGTAGAGGTAACCCAGTGCAAGCAAGCAGCCGTCCGCTCCTGTAGCCATGATGGCGCTGGTCACGCACCCGCTTGTCACACTGGGGGTAAAAGCGGCGACCGCGGGAAGTGGGGGAAGGAATACGAGAGTGTCTCACAGCAGTGACCTTCAGGGGGAGATGTCCCAGCAACGGCCTTGGCCGAGGCCAGTGCTGTCTAAGGGAGCCGAAAGCAGATAAGATTGGGATTGTTTGGGCGAGCAGACGCATTCTTTTACACGACCACTCTGTCCATTTCTGTCCATTCTGATCTCTGAATCAGTCCATTTCCTTTGCAAAGTCAAAAGCTTCTCCATGATGTCATCCATGTTGCGGTTCAAGTTCTGAATAGCCACAGTCTGAGTGCCAACAGCTCTGCCCCCCGCTTCAATCATGTCGGGCAGCTTTATGGGGCTTTGAACAGCTGTCACCATTGTCTGATTTCCTCGATAAACCAGGGCAATGCCTAATCCAATCAGCAAAAGTCCTGTCATCATGGTTCCGAATAGGTAGATATCTTCAATGTCTTCCACAGAAAAACGTTCTGGCAGGACAGGCGGGTACCCCGAACCCAGGCTTCTCATCGAGAAACTGTCAATTTCGTTAGGAGACCAGTTTATCAATTCCATGATTTTTTTAGTTTAGAGAGTAGTGCGTAGAGAGTCTCTCAAGAGTATAGACAGACGAGACAAAGGAGCACAAGCAGGGGAAAAAAAGGGAGAGGAGAGCAGAAGAATGCGACCGCCTTCCGTGAGAGCACGGAGAGGGAAAAAATGCCAGCAGGGTATCTGATGACCGGCAGGCCGTAGGTGTTGATGGTCCGGACCTTGTTCTTCCCATTCAGCTGGCTTCTTAGGACTTGCCTTACCCCCTGTAGGTATTTGGCTGTTACTGCTTTCCTAGTGGCCTCTTCATGGTTGCCATTTGCCTGCGTGATTCCATGGTACTTGTTAGCTGTCTTCCACATCTCCTATTATGCCATCTGGTAGCATCATACCCTCAGTTCTGACTGCCTTCCCTCTCCTTGTTACCATCCAGGCATACTTATCTAGTCCGAATGACATTCCGATGTCATTGCTGTTGGACCCTGGTGGTGTGGATCAGTGAGTCGATGTCTCGATCAGACCTGGCATACAGCCTTGTCATCCATGTAGAGGAGGTGGCTAATCATTGCTCTGTTTCGCAGTCTGTATCCATAGCCGCTTTTGGTGGTGATCTGCCTGAGGGGGTTCAGTCCTATGCAGAACAGCAGCAGGGACAGGGCATCTCCTTGGTATGTACTGCACTTGATGGCGACCTGTGTTATTGAAGTTGGTTTTTAGGGTTGTTTTCCACAGACTCATTGAGTTCTTGATGAAGGTTCTGAGAGTCCTGTTGATGTAGTACAGTTTCAAGCATTCCAGGATCAAGTCATAGGCTTTCTTGTAGTCAATCCAGGCAGTGCACAGATTGGTATGTCTGGTTCTGTAGTCTCGAGCTACTGCACTGTCTACCAATAGCTGATATTTTGCTCCTCTGGCATTCCTACTAATTAATTTCTGGGCCTCGCTCATGTATGCAGTCATGTGCCACCTACTCTTATCTGTTATGATGCCTGACAGGAGCTTCCATGTTGTGCAGAGGCAGGCTATTAGGCGGTAGTTAGATGGGACTGCTCCCTTCAGGATCAGGACTGTCTGATCTTCACTCAGCCATTCTGGGTGAGTCCAATCCATGAGCAGTTGGTTCATCTGTGTTGCCAAGGTTAGTTTCTTTAGCCAGTAGGCATGAACCATATCCATATGCTGTCCAATTCTTCATTTTTGAGACTCTTACTTGGATGTCTGCCACAGTGGTGGTTACTGGGTCTTGTTCAGGGAGATTGCTGTATTTGGCTCTCAGGTTTATTAACCGCTGAACACTGTCATTATGTGATTTTTCCTTCTTCCATATCCCTTTCCAGTACTGTTCAGTCTCCAGCCTTGGTGGATCTGGAACCATGTTATTACCCTGCCACTGGGTGTGTCCTGTTTATTCTCCTGGCTTCAGCTTTACTTGTGTACCCCCTTAGACGGGTAGCCAGGGCTGTGAGTCTTTGCTTGGCAGTCTCTAGAGCCTCAGGTATGGACAGCTTTCCTTTTCATACCTTTCTAAAGTTCTCATAGCTGGCTAACTTCTCTCTGGGTCACCTTGAGCTTAGCCTCTAACCTTCTCTCCCATGGTGGATATTGCACCTTATGATTAGCATCCATCTTGTAGCCAAGCATTTCCAGGATCACTATTGCTGTGATGAGTATCAGCTTGTTGGTCTCAGTGATGGTTGTATTTGGGATCGTTCATACTGCTGCATTCACATCATCTCGGAGATTTTCAGGAGGTACTTCACACAGTCGAGGTAGTCGGGCATGGTGGTTCCAGGTGTTCAGCTTTGTTACCATCTTCAATTTCAGGTCAGCTGCTTGTGCATTAAAGCTCTTGCTCGCAAGGGTGTGGGGGGGATGATGACACACACACACCAACCTGGCATCCTGACTGCTCCTTGCCATAGCATTTGTGATGTATCTCATCAGTCTCTAGTTGAGATAGCAGTTGCTGTTTGTGGATATTGGTGTTGGTGTAGATGTTGGGTATCGAAGTATCCATTGGTCCCACATCCTTTGCATATAACCCCTCTCACTGGGGTTACTTGCATAGTAACATTCCAATAATCCAGTGTTCTCAGCTCTTGTCCATGAGTGTCTTGCTCTTGTTCCAGTAGCCCATTTCCAATTGGGTTGCTCTGGTTCCTTGACGCGGACCTTGTTAGACCGGGTGACATCCAAGTCTGCATGACATGTTTTTCTGTATCTCATTGATGAGGTAGGCAGGTAGCATGAAAGGCCTTGCCTACAGACCCCCACTGGAGTTGCTTCAACCGGGGCATGAACCCATGACCACCTGCATCAGAGTGCACTAAGCCAGTGATGTCACACCAAAAAAAAGTAGCTGCTGGTGGATAGCTCAGGTGAGAACATCACTGACTTGGTGCACTCTGGTGTACGGAGTCGTATGGGTTTGTGCCCTGATTGAGGCAACTCCAGTGAGGGCCTATATGAATGACATGACACGACACTGGATATACCTCATGAGTGACTTATAAGCATCCTTTTATTCTCATGCCCCCTTTGGGGTGGGGGGCGCAACAGCGTGCGGTGCTTTTATTTATTTATTTAAATATATATTTTTTAAAAAGCTAAAGACAATGGGCATGACAATTTTAATGGACCATAGTTGGGCAGGCAAAGTTGGGCCACCTGAAATTACATCGTAGTTCACTTGACATGAGACACTGCTCTCTTAGCAAATGTCATTTTTATATTTATTCTGGTTCCCTATGTTGGGGTCTTATATTTTTATACAAGTATCTTTGCCATACAAACACTTTACTTTGAGTTCCCAGTGTCACTGTGGGTTAAAATAAGTTATTTTAAAAGAAGCATAATGATGTGCAACTACAAACATGTTTTACATGAAATTTTATGTGTTGAAGTAGCTGGTTAGTTTAGAACATGTTCTTAATGTTTCTGAAGCGCTAAACAGTTTTCCGGCATTGCAGGCTAAGAAAAGAGGAGGAAGAGCGGCTGGCTGAGGAGGAAAGAGCAAGACGTTTAGAGGAGGAGAAGGTTCGAGCAGAGGAGAGAAAGAGAGAAGAGGAGGAGCAGGCTCGTATGGCAGAAGAGGCGAGAGCAAGACTGGAACTGGAGGAACAACAGAAACGAGCTGAGTTACAGAAAGAGGCAAGCCAGAATCTATACATCGTACACATTCACATAGCTGAGACTGATGGGACTAATCAAGTGATTGATTTTGCGTCCAATTACAGCGAGAGGAGGCAGAAGCAAAGGCTCAGGAGGAGGCAGAGAAGCAGCGACAAGAGAGAGAGCGCATCATGCAGCAGAACCAGCAAGAGCGCATGGAGAGGAAGAAGGTGAACACCATCATACCATTAACTTGAATCATGCTCTTTCTGCTCACGTTTCACCGTTTCGATGATTTATAGTTTGTTTTTTAGATCCAGGTTACTATGCTGCACAAATTAGTAGCAACGGGTTTTGTTTGGGGTTTTTTTTTTTTTAAACAGTGAAAAATGTTTACGGTTGAAGTTTTTCAAACATCGTTTCTTCCATTATTGTACAAAACTGACTGAGCAGCTTGTGTATCTGCCCAAAAACATTACCTGTTACATGACTGCTGAGTCTCAGGTCCATATTAATTTACACGTCTGCAAGTACCCCAAGGTCCGCGTAACGTGTATTTTGTCATCAGAGGATGTATGCACAGCTCTGTGCAGATTTGTGCGTGCTTTCCTTTTTTTTTTTTTTTTTTTTTTTTTGTGGTGACCCAGGGCACCAACCACACGTGCTGGAAAACCAAAATAGGCACTAACTTTGAAGAGAAGCCATCAATGTGAAGAGGTCCATTGATACCTGCATCTGTACATTTCATCTTTAAAACAATATAAAGACAATCAAAGGTGCAATAATGCTTGTTGGAAAATGTTTATATTTGATTTTACATAGATTTACATATATTTATCTTTGCTGTTTTAAAAATTTGAAAACTTTAAGAAGATATAAACCACAAAGAAGGATTACTACGTGTTACATCATCTCCGAGGTTTTCAATGAAAAACAATCAAAAGTTGTTAATCACAAACAGTTATTCGTTAGCAGCTTCACTATGCAAAAGTCATAAGCAATGTAATTACTGAAATGCAAATAGAACAAGAAATGACTGTGTTGAACTCCCCGTGTTTGATCCTGTTGTCAGTGAGCAGCAGCACACAGCACTTTCTTGCTTTCCACAACCCTCCCCCCCCCCCCCCCCCTTTTTTTTTTTTTTTTTAAATTTAGGCCACCCATTTTTTATCTTTAGGTTCACGGATTTTTTTTCAACATATTTTTGATGATGTCCGTCGAAATAAAAATAAGTGTCCTTGTCCAATTTTTTTTTTGCATGGCAAAATTTCAATGTCGGATTAAGATGAAAAAATAATTTAAATTCAAGAGACACACTTTACATACATACACGCGCGCACACACATACACATATATGGACTAGCATTCCACTACTTACTTCTCTGAAGGTATGCGGTCATATGACCGTTGAGCTATCATAAGCACATCGAAGGCTCATACGTTCATGCTACTTGATTCGATAGGACTCTCTGCGGCACCATCCTCTTCTAATTCCACAGTCAGATACTTGCAGCCAAAATCACGAACTAACGTTATGGCAGGCATATTTGGCATCGCGCTCGTTACATCACCACCTTCTTTCTGAGAACCAAAGATCGTTTTGATCTTTTCATTGTTTACTTTCAACGCTTGAGAGACTAAATCGCCCACGTTTTGGTTAGTGAGACAGTGAAAAGACTTTTCTTTACCACACTTTATGCTTACGTACAGTTGAGGCAATAGCTCGGAATCCATGCTGTCAGCATCAGCCATGGTCAGCACGATGTTGACGCGGTCGTAAATACCATAAAAACATTCAAGTGGTTACTCATTGTCATAAATAGTTTCGTTTTCGGACTCGGCTGAAGTGGATATATACAACACACATTGTCGTTTGTATTTGTGATTCAAATACTGTTTACTTAAAGAAATATGACCTAGTACCAGGGATACAGTGCTGTTACAAGAAAAATATGTGACTATTTTTTTTTTTTACATTTCTTTTTGTACGTTTCGGTGGTAAAAATAAAAATACGCACAGACTTCTTATTTTTCTAGCGGTAGTATTTAACTGCCGTCGGCGGATCCGTGATCCGAAAAATCTAAAATGAGTCGCCTTATGCGATTGTGCCAAGTACAACAAACAAAGCAGCTTTTCTTCTTGTCTTGCATGGATCTTGTCATTTTGATGGAGATGCTGATCTGCTGTGTGTATGTCTGCCAAGTGGACTCCCAAGCAGATTAGATTGTAGGTATAAAGGCCAAAGTATGCTTCTGCAGACACAGCTTCATGCAACGTAGAGGTGCAGACGGGTATCTCCAAAGAATACTCAATTTTCTGCTGTTGCAGACATGTCACAGCACACAAGCTAAATGCACTTGTACTACCTCTACTGCATCAGCATATATTATTCTGTGCTCAGTTTTGCAAATGCGCAGACTGAGTCTGCACAAGTATACTTCAGCTTTTATAAGAGTGTCATTGACTGTCTTAAGCCCCAAATATACTTGTTCTGCGAATTCCTGTCTGCACAAGGACACGCACATCTGCATGGGTGTCTCCAAAGTATGCTCGAGTTTGCGGAAGCATCCATGGCCAAGCTGAAGCCTTGTACACTACCACTGCTGGATTGGCATATTACTGCATGCTCAGTTTCTACATGTGCAGTTAACATGCAGAAGTCCATTCAGCCACAAAATCTGGGTGCTGCACAAACTGTGCAGGAGTATACAACCCCGATTCCAAAAAAGTTGGGACAAAGTACAGATTGTAAATAAAAATGGAATGCAATGATGTGGAAGTTTCAAAATTCCATATTTTATTCAGAATAGAACATAGATGACATTTCAAATGTTTAAACTGAGAAAATGTATCATTTAAAGAGAAAAATTAGGTGATTTTTAAATTTCATGACAACAACACATCTCAAAGTTGGGACAAGGCCATGTTGACCACTGTGAGACATCCCCTTTTCTCTTTACAACAGTCTGTAAACGTCTGGGGACTGAGGAGACAAGTTGCTCAAGTTTAGGGATAGGAATGTTAACCCATTCTTGTCTAATGTAGGATTCTAGTTGCTCAACTGTCTTAGGTCTTTTTTTTGTCGTATCTTCCGTTTTATGATGCGCCAAATGTTTTCTATGGGTGAAAGATCTGGACTGCAGGCTGGCCAGTTCAGTACCCGGACCCTTCTTCTACACAGCCATGATGCTGTAATTGATGCAGTATGTGGTTTGGCATTGTCATGTTGGAAAATGCAAGGTCTTCCCTGAAAGAGACGTCGTCTGGATGGGAGCATATGTTGCTCTAGAACCTGGATATACCTTTCAGCATTGATGGTGTCTTTCCAGATGTGTAAGCTGCCCATGCCACACGCACTAATGCAACCCCATACCATCAGAGATGCAGGCTTCTGAACTGAGCGCTGATAACAACTTGGGTCGTCCTTCTCCTCTTTAGTCCGAATGACACGGTGTTCCTGAGTTCCATAAAGAACTTCAAATTTTGATTCGTCTGACCACAGAACAGTTTTCCACTTTGCCACAGTCCATTTTAAATGAGCCTTGGCCCAGAGAAGACGTCTGCGCTTCTGGATCATGTTTAGATACGGCTTCTTCTTTGAACTATAGAGTTTTAGCTGGCAACGGCGGATGGCACGGTGAATTGTGTTCACGGATAATGTTCTCTGGAAATATTCCTGAGCCCATTTTGTGATTTCCAATACAGAAGCATGCCTGTATGTGATGCAGTGCCGTCTGAGGGCCCGAAGATCACGGGCACCCAGTATGGTTTTCCGGCCTTGACCCTTACACACAGAGATTCTTCCAGACTGTCTGAATCTTTTGATGATGTTATGCACTGTAGATGATGATATGTTCAAACTCTTTGCAATTTTACACTGTTGAACTCCTTTCTGATATTGCTCCACTATTTGTCGGCGCAGAATTAGGGGGATTGGTGATCCTCTTCCCATCTTTACTTCTGAGAGCCGCTGCCACTCCAAGATGCTCTTTTTATACCCAGTCACATTAATGACCTATTGCCAATTGACCTAATGAGTTGCAATTTGGTCCTCCAGCTGTTCCTTTTTTGTACCTTTAACTTTTCCAGCCTCTTATTGCCCCTGTCCCAACTTTTTTGAGATGTGTTGCTGTCATGAAATTTCAAATGAGCCAATATTTGGCATGAAATTTCAAAATGTCTCACTTTCAACATTTGATATGTTGTCTATGTTCTATTGTGAATACAATATCAGTTTTTGAGACTTGTAAATTATTGCATTCCGTTTTTATTTACAATTTGTTCTTTGTCCCAACTTTTTTGGAATCGGGGTTGTACTTTCTTCCTTTAAGGACCAAATATACTTCTACGGATGCAGCTATATGCAACGCAGTCGCTGACATGCACTTGGGTCTCTCTTACACTCGATTTTCTGCTGAACATGTGCACTACGCCTTTATTGAATACCTACCTCACCTACCAGGAGCAGCAAAGAGTGTCGTCTGAAAGTAAGACAATCCCCCAAATAAGATAAAAATAAAAACACAAAGCATGCATGGCAGTTTGCAACTCAGGAGAAGAGCAGCAGCTTTAATATTTAATGCTGATATTGGAAGAGAAAGAAAAACATTCGAAAATAACATTTTAAAACATTTTTTTTCTGGATTTCGCACTTCAACTGCTTTCACCTACTGGACTGTGTATACAGTCTGTTTCACATATGCGCAATCAACATGCACGGGCCATACAGAGAGAAAATCCGGGTGCTGAGTAGACCGAGCGCATGACAAAATCATAATTTTTGCCTATACTGTCCACCCTAACCTGAAGTGTGGGATTATTAACCCAATTTGACCCCCCCCCCCCTTTTTTTTTTGTCCTTTCTTACCAATTGAGGTAATATTCAGGTTGGAAGCTTAAATATCAGCGCAAATGATCTGTTTCGAGGGTGTAAATAATTCCAGTAAACCAATTCTCACAATGGGAAAATTCAAGAGCCATGAAAGACACTAGAATCAAATACATGAACTTTGGCTTGTGAGTGACCCTAACCCATAACTATATCATCGCTTGTTTACTGCAATGCATTATGGGTGATACCCGGGGTCAGCTCCGCCGTATTGTTTACTTTTGCCTTTGTTAAATGCTGCATTGTTCTGTCTAACCGGTTTTAACCGTGCCTAAAGTGAATTGCTGTGTGCCTTACTGTGTCTCCACAACAAAGAAAACACCAATTTCAGCTTTTATCAGCTGCCAGTCGAGAAGAAAAAAATGGATAAGTTTAATCCGCAACAAAAACCTTCAAACTGAATCGAAATGGCAAGTGATTTGTAGCTTACATTTCTCTGGTGGGAAAAAGACGTACTTAAACTGTGACCCAGCAATATTTCCACGGTCTGCGGAACGGCCTTCGGTTATAGAAGATTGACAATCGACACTGTTCATCGTCTGAAACTAGCGATATTCCAAAGCCTGTAAAATAAAGAAGCATTCTTCGGCCTTTGCTACTCGGCAGCCGAACAAGCTTGTCGGACCGATAAAACTCCCAAACCACAAAGGGTTCTCTTTCGGGTATGTATAATGTTCAGTGTATCTCACTAGTGGCATTTATACTGAAAATGACATGGCAGGTCAGCAGGTTTCCAAAGGGGTCCTTTTTTTTTTTTTTTTTGGTAATATTTCCTGGTATCAAATTTTATTTAACTAGCCACTCATTTATAAATATTTTGGTGCTGTTCATCTGGACCTGGGATCATGAAGCAATCTTGGGGCGTATTCACACCTACGTTGTTTGGTCCGGACCAAACGAACCAAATTTCCCTTGGTCCGGACCTTTTGGGTTGGTCTGAATACAAACCACCGAACTCTGGTCCGGACCAAACAAGCGGACCGAGACCGAGCTGCAAGGTCGGACTCGGTCCGGACCAAAGGAACCCTGGTGCGGACCTTTTGGAGGTGTGAAAGCAGACCGGACCTAATCTGACAGTTTTGCTTTTTTGTACCTCGGGAGCTTCCGTCGTTTGTCGAGCATTATGGGAAACAGAGTCTTGACACTCCACCGCAAAGTGCAAACACTGTTTCGGTTGTCAAGGGAACCTTACAACAGTCGTTCAGTCATTCAGACCAGTGGTAGGCTAGACTACAGAGTACAAAAAATGAGTAGGGGGCAAACGTGGGCCGAGGAAGAAACGCGTACCCTTGTGGATATATGGGCAGATGTCCACATATCTGAGCTTTTGGAGAGAACACACAAAAATGCCGACGTGTTTGCTGTATTCAGTGAGAAAATGAAGGAGAAGGGGTTCACACGCTCCCCAGAACAATGTCGGCTAAAAGTGAAGAAACTCCGTCAGACCTACATTAAAATCAGGGACATTCTTTCAAAAAGTGGCGGTACTAGCGACGCAAAAAAGAAATTCATCTATTACGATGGATAAGGCGAATATCCCGACACATACCTCCTCCGTCTTGCGTGAAGAGCCAGAACTGTCACAACATGATGTGCGCTCATCAGCGCTATCCTCCGTAGCCGCCTTGCCCTTTGAAGTTGTCGTTGATAAATTACTTGTACAACAGCATAGTAATCGCACAATTGTGAAAACAGTAAAAACTGGAAAAAACATATAGCTTTGATGACA
This sequence comes from Neoarius graeffei, assembly GCF_027579695.1. NCBI lineage: Eukaryota > Metazoa > Chordata > Actinopteri > Siluriformes > Ariidae > Neoarius > Neoarius graeffei. The sequence goes on from NC_083576.1 coordinate 51,281,845, forward strand.
TTAAAAAGAATAACAGCACGGAAAGCCTCCATGACTACTTTTGAACTTAACGCTTTGTGCGCGTGTCGTCTCTGACCAATAGCTGAACGACCTCAGGGCGCGTGGCTTTGTTGACAGATTTTGGTCTGCTTACTAAAATGTACAGTGTGAAAGCGAACCGCACCAAAATGAAAAAATAAAAAAAAACATTTGGTTCGGACCAAAGCAAGTGAACTATCGAACTATCCTGGTCTGAATACACCCTTTAAGGCCTCTGCATGCTCTTGCGACAAGGCTTTTGCAGATAGCTTTTCGCAGACAGTTGTAATTTATTGTTGAGCGGGGGAATAGGCGTGCGCGATGTTATTCACCGGCACAACGCAAGGGGGCGCGAAGTCGCTAGGAGTAGTTGGTGGGTGTGGTTAGTGGAGTGTTTATCCTCCGGTTACTTATAATGACTAGAACTTTTTTTTTATTTTTATAATGACTAGAACTGGAGTCGTATAGATGTACGTACTTCCTCAATCAACCGCTCTTCGTGCTGCTCCATCTTCGCTCGTGTTTTTAAAAATGCCGGTCGTGAAAACAAACCAAACCGGGAAAGTAGGGAAGCGGAAGTGCGTGTACAGCGGATGTAGAGTGGACCAATCAGAGCCCTCTTGTCTGCGGCGCTGTCTGCAAGGCTTCTGCGGTGGTCACAATTTTTGGGAGGTGCGCGCAGAGCATCTGCGAAGGTGGGGGGGGCTACGCAGACACTGTCTGCGACATCGTCTGCGACATCGTCTGCGAGGACTGGGTTGTCAGCATAAATTGGCCTTTAGACTTCAGTTAAAAGTTGATTTTTTTCATAATAGTTTCCCTTACTGCATCTGTAACTTTCATTGTGCTGGATCAAGATTAAGTACAAGGCTAAGATTTCATTAGAACAAAGCTTCTTAGAAAATGGTAAGAAATAACTGACGATTAAACGAAATAAATTTAGACTTTCACGAAGTCTAAGATTGCTTCCTGATCCTGGGACCTGTAGTCCAGGGGAGTGCAGGGGGGTGGGTTTAAAACCCTTCTCACCAAGCTTGATTTGGATTCCAATTTTCCTGCTGTGAACCCTCGACATGTTATCCACCTCTTTTAAATCACCAATTTCATTGTCTTCCACGACAGAGCATGGCAAAATCGCTCCTCTCACATCGCTCTTACGTAAAATTAATTGACATCCATCATATCGCTCAACTACCGACCCTGGCGATCCCCCATAATGCATTGCAGTAAACAAGTGATGACGTAGTTATGCTTGGGGGCTATTTGTAAACCCCAGTCTTGTGAGCCAATGCAAAGCAAGAAGGGGGGAGGAATTTGGTCTCCGCCTGGTAAAACATCAAAGAGCTGCTAATTTATATCGTAGTTACACCAGACTCTTGCCTTGTTTTCTTACCAATTGGGGAAAAGTCCATGCTTCAGGATTGGTACATTGACTATTTTAAGGGGAGCCAACATGGCACAACATGACCCTGATTAGGAGTCGTATCTGACTGAGATACACTGGGAGGTACCAAAATTTTTCCAGGTTCAGAATGATGTCAGTATCGGACCTCGTTACGTTTGCCTCTTTGTTCCCACTTGAACAGAGGAAAAGTAAACCCTACAGTTCAATAGGGCTGCAACAAACGAGTATGTTGATCATCGATTAATCTATCGATTATTGAAAGGAGTAATAAATTATTCGGCTTATGTATCGTCCAATTACCAAATAACTCCTTATTTTACCTATCAGCTTTTAAATTTAGCTCGGTTATTTTTATGCATGTGCTTACTGACAGCGAAGACAAAGATGAATACTTCTTTCAAAAATTCAGTCTTTTAATGAACTTTCCTGCTGATACAAAAGAGAAAAATTCCAATATCCATTTTTCCTGTCAATTTAAAACCAAGGATTAGCAAAGTAGCAGCAATAAAATAACAAAACTGCATCAATTATCTCTTAAGTCAAACAACCATCTAAATTTAAACAGTGAGGGTAGAAACATGCTTTCTGTGCTTTGGGCATTCTGCTGTCTTCGTATTGCTGCAACTAAATTAGGCTACAATGTCAGCATCTCCACATCCTCTTGAGAGGAAAGCTCCACCCATCAGACAAACTAAATCCAAAAATAAATCAATTAACTAGTTAATACTAAAGTTATGATAAAATAATGACTCGGCAAACACCAAACATGCATAGAAAATACTTTGTTCACCCAGATCCCTTTGCACAAACAAGATACCCATATTTACCACCGACATTGAAAACACCCCTGCTAAAATGGACCATACTGCAAAAAAAAAAAATGCCCCCGTTTCCCTGTAGTGGTACAGCAGCCCAGATAAATGACAATGAATAGTAAAACAGTCCAAAAACAATAGCGGCAATTCAGCTTGTAGTTGTTTTTGCCAGTAAACAGCTTACTGCGTGCACGTCGCTTCTCCATCCATCACACTCCATTTAAGGAATCTACCTTTAAGCCATATTTTTTGCTTTGATTCTAGAATCTTGTGTAGAACTTGAAACGCACATTAGAAGTGCGCCCTAAATAAACGGCTTTGTCTATGATAAATGGAGATGTTGGTTATTCAGGCGTCACTTTTCCCCAGAAGTCAAGTTTTGGCAAGATCAAACCCATAAATTTTTCACTTTGGCCACACAGATAAACAGGAGGTGTGTTTAAAAAAAAAAAAAAAAAAAATTTTTTTTTCCTTTGCAATTTAACTGGAAAATATCATTCTCCGGACATCTGCAAACCTGTGCAGTCAGCAGCAACATTATCTCCAGCCATAAATGTCGCCATGACATTGACAACGATGCAATGTTTAAAACTGTAAATTTTATTTGGACTGTGTACAGGTTCATTGTGAAAAACAGGTTGTTACTTGCTTCTCTGTTCCACCTCCATTAACAATTCAAGAGGATATGCATTTCAAATAAATGTTACAGCTCATGAAAGAACACGGCTTTTAACATGAACTATCTAGCTCGCTAAATAACTTGCTCAGATGAATCTTCATCCAGTGAGCCGACCTGCTTCCTCTTCAAATGCTCTAACGTAGCTGGCATTGAAGCACGTCCTCTAGGGTTAGCTTTACAAACTGTGCAGTTAATAACTTTCTTCCCCCCCGGGTTCAGTCTGAAATGCTCTCACACTTTGGAGGTTTTGGTTTTTGAAGCTGCTATCTCGCTCTTGTTAGCTTCTGTCCAGTAAGCAGTAATCTCGAAGCATTTCTAGTTAGTATGAAAAACACACATAATGTTAAATTATTAAATTAGTTGCCGACTAATTTGGTCGTCAATTTTAGTCGACCAAGTCGATTAATCGTTGCACCCCTACAGTTCAGAAAAGGGGTTCTTCACAATCTGTGGTTTCCATCTGATTCAAGCATTGAGCAGGCTGAACCGGTTCCTAAAGCCCTCCTGCTTTCAATGTTAAGGCTATGAGATGATGTTCGTGCCCTGCAACCACAGGACTAGTTAATGTCCAGTGCATCTGCATGATGCACGTTTTCAGGTCCCCGTCCCCAAGACCCTTTTTGAGGTTTGCCTTCCAAGAACAGACCTTTCAAGTCCTATTTTTCATCCCCTCTTTGGGTGTTCTTGAGATATACTAGTGCATCTCAAAAAATTAGAATATTGTGAAAAAGTTCAATATTTTCCATCAGTTATTTAAGAAAGTGAAAATGTTATATATTATAGACTCATTACACAAATATTTCAAGCATTTTTCTATTTTAATTTTAATCAGTATGGCATACAGTACAAAAACATAAACCCATCTCAAAATATTAGAATATTTTATTTCGAGTTTGAGTAAAACAGTATGAACACAGTGTATCTCTCAGTCTAGTTTAGTACACACAACCACAATCATGGGGAAGACTGCTGACTTGACTGTGGTCCAGAAGATGATCACTGATGCCCTCCACAAGGAGGGTAAGCCACAAAAGGTCATTGCTGAAAAGGGTGGCTGGAAAAGGTGTACAAGCAACAGGGATGGCCGCAGTCTTGTCAAGAAAAGTTGATTCAAGAACTTGGGAGAGCTTCACAAGGAGTGGACTGAGGCTGGTGTCAGTGTATCAAGACCCATCACGAACAGACATCTTCAAGAAAGGGTATACAACTTTCGCATTCCTAATATCAAGCTACTCCTGAGCCAGAGACAATGTCAGAAGTGTCTTATCTGGACTAAGGAGAGAAAGAAATGGACTGTTGCTCAGTGGTCCCAAGTCCTCTTTTCAGATGAAAGTACATTTTGCATTTAATTTGGAAATCACGGTTCTAGAGTCTGGAGGAAGAGTGGAGAGGCACAGAATCCAAGGTGTTTGAAGCCCAGTGTGAAGTTCCCACAGTCTGTGGTGATTTGGGGTGCCATGTCATCTGCTGGTGTTGGTCCACTGTATTTTATCAAGTCCAAAGTCAACACAGCCATCTACCAGGAGATTTTAGAGCACTTCATGCTTCCATCTGCTGACGAGCTTTTTGGAGATGCTGATTTCCTTTTCCAGCAGGACTTAGCACCTACCCACAGTGCCAAAACTACTACCAAATGGTTTGCTGACCATGATATTACTGTGTTTGATTGGCCAGCCAACTTGCCTGACCTGAACCCCATAAAGAATCTATGGGGTATTGTCAAGAGGAAGATGAGAAACACCCGACTCAAAAATACAGATACGCTGAAGGCCACTATCAAAGCAACCTGGGCTTCAATAACACCTCAGCAGTGCCACAGACTGATCACCTCCATGCCACACCGCATTGATACAGTAATTCATGGTAAAGGAGCCCCAACCAAGTATTGAGTGTATAAATGAATATACTTTTCAGAAGTTGGACATTTCTGTATTGTAAATCCTTTTTTTGATTGATCTTGGGGAATATTCTAATAATTTTGAGATACTGGATTTCTGATTTTCATGAGCTATAAACCATAATCATCAAAATTAAAACAAAAAAGGCTTTAAATATTTCACTTTACATGTAATTAATATAGAATATATGAAAGTTTACCTTTTTGAATTAAATTATGGAAAAAAAAGTAACTTTTTCATGGTATTCTAATTTTTTGAGATGCACTAGTATATGACATGCCTGTTGGATCTAATGCCCAGAGGACTGAAGATACTGGCCTTTTTGTACAGCTAGCTCTTCTGTTCTCCACCAAAGAGTAGCTCACCCAGGACAAATCCAACCTCCATGTACATATTGTGGTGCAGAGTCTCTTGGTGAACTGGGCGGGAATCTGCCAAAGCAGGCCATACAGTTCTGTTGGCAGGAATTCAATGATTTATTGAGGATAGGAGCCACCCTGTCACCCCAGCATGTGGTAGACATCACATTTATTAATCTGGTAGGTCACTATATGTGGTACCAGCTCGTGCTGAGGATGCTAGGATTGTTAACTGTAGCTGCAGTAGTAGGTCCCTTGGGCCTGTTAGAATTAAGGAACGATCAGAAGCAGTTTTATGTTTTTATTATCCCCCGCTGGCCGGATTATGTCGTGGCGACGCCCATCTGTCCCAGGAAGGGTGCTCACCTTCTGAAATTAACTCCTCTCTCAATTTTTGGAGGAACTTCACGAAGCTTGGCAAAAGGCATTATGTCGGTACTACGCATATTGTAATTTCATTAAATTGGGTCACATTTTACCAGAGTTGTGGCCCTTGATTAACAACCTTGTACTTTTACAATTTCATGAAGGTGTGTTTGCCTTCTGACATCAACTCCCATGATTTTTGGACGAATTTCTCGCAGCTTGGCAAAAGGCATTATTATATGATGGTAATATGCATATTGTGACTTCATTTTGTTTGTAAAATTTTTACCAGAGTTTTGACCCTTGATTAAATAACTTTTTTGATAATTTCATGAGGGTGTAGGTTCTTCTGAAATCAACTACTCTTTCAATTTGTGGAGGAATGTCACCAAACTTGGCAAAAGGCTTTGTTATACGAGTTATATGTATATTCAAATTTTGTTTAATTTGGGCACACTTTACCAGAGTTATGCCCTTGATTATTAACAAACTTGTACTTTGGCGATTTCGTCAAGGTGTGCTTGCTTTCTGAAATCAACTTCCCTCACAATTTTTCTCCCCTGCTGGCCGAAAGGCCCGAAGGGGGATTATGTCGTGGCGATGTCCATCCGTCCTGGGAAGGGTCCTTGCCTTCTGAAATCAACTCCTCTCACAATTCTTGGAGGAATTTCATGAAACTTGGCAAAAGGCTCGGTTACATGACAATTATATGCATATTGCAATTTCATTCAATTCAGTCGCATTTTACTAGAGTTATGGCGTAGTTGCCAGTGGGGGTTATTGTGCTCTCAGAGCACACTTGTTGATTTATGTATTTGTTTGCGTTTCAGAGAATTGAGGAAATCATGAAGAGAACCAGAAAAATGGACCAAAATGATTTCAAGGCAAGTCCACTTATGTTTTTCCGGTTTATATGTTGGTTAGGTTTAGGGCTGTTGTAGGTTTTGAAGTGACTGTAGCAGGGCTTTCAATTTGTGAGCCACTCTTTTCAACAGGGTAATGATGAGGAAGGCATTCCAGACGAGAATAGTGACGAGGCTACTGACCAGCTAAACTGTGAAACCAAGGGTAAGTGTTTATGCACTTAATCTGCACCTTGGGATGAATTACATGGACTTTGTCTGGATTTTAGTATTCACACATTCCTGATCGTCCTCATTTCAGAGGACCAATCCGAGCAAAGTGCAGAGGTCATCAACCAATCGGACATCCAGAATCGAGGCATGTCTTCAGAAGAAGGCCAGCTGGAATCAGAAGAGCCACTTGACAGAATGAATGAACAGACCAAAGTGGATGACAAAGAAAATAACAATGGTCTCGGTGCAGCACAGCCCACAGCCATCAGGTACAGAAAACACATTCCCCATCCCCTGTTTTTTTTTGTTTTGTTTTTTTCCTTCTCTGATTTAGTATACCAACCAGAGAGGGTGAAGGTATCACATCCTCTGGGGTATGTGATGCCAGCTGGCTGCATCTTTTCGAACTGCGTATGCCACCCCTCCCTCCCTCCCTGAGAGTACAGACCAATTTTGCTCCCTTGAGCTCCAGGCCACGGATAGCTGTCATCATCTGAATTTGAACTAGTGATTTCTGGATGATGGAGTGAAAGCTTTTCTGTTGATTAGGAATGATGTGTACTTACCACAGTAGCACACTGTATCCCGTTTAATGCATGTTTTATTAACTTGTAGAACACCAGCAGTGTTTCATATAATTCCTCAAAATATAATCATGCCATAATACTTCAGCGATGTCTGTCTGGCTGAACTGTCTCTCCTGATATGGTTTGAGTAATTAAATGTAGCTTGAATGGCTTTACCTCATCATGGTAATCTCTATCCAGATCTTATCCTGATACTCATGACATGTGATCAGGTGAGAACAGAGTCTTAGAAAACATTTAATGATGTTTTGGACATGCAGCTCGTCTCTTTGAACATCTTGTGGTAGTCAATCTAATGTCCACTGGAGTACAAAATATCAGAGCGCTCATTTCAGCATGCATGCATCCATCCATTATCTGTAGGCTTATCCTGTGCAGGGTCGCAGGCAAGCTGGAGCCTATCCCAGCTGACTACGGGCAAGAGGCGGGGTACACCCTGGACAAGTCGCCAGGTCGTCACAGGGCTGACACATAGGCCCTGTTTACATTATTTCGAATCAGCGGATCATCAGATTAACGTTTTTAAAACGATTTGCGTGCACACAGCAACGCTAATACACGATTCGCGTGCACACACCAACGCCAATACACGGATACGCTAATCACATGACTAATTAGACGGCACGTCACATGATCCCAGTGTATATCGGGCATGCGCAAGTCACTCACCACTTGCAAGTGGAAGGATGGCAAGCGAACACCTTCTCCAGCAAATAAACACACCTGGCTGTGATGTTCATGTTCTCACTGAGTTTAAGCGCCTGAAGGAGGTTGAAATGTGTAAATAAACCTCAGTGCAGCTCAGCGCTTCCTCCTGCTCTCCAAATCACTCCGCCCTGAACAGCGAGTGCCCTCTGGAGGGTGCGCACTCCGGCCCTGCGCAGCTCACAGAGCGCGCGAGTGAAGCACACGAGCAGTGATTCGGGACTGAGCCGCTGTGTGTGTGATCCCAACGCCAGCGAATCAGGAAGGTGGATGTCACAGTGACGTTGTCCAATGACGACGTCAGCTAGAGCTCAGCACAGCGTATCCGCGTATCCTCAATGTTTACACAGCACCGGACCAGACACGATCTGGATTGAATACGTGGGCTCTGGCGGATTCCCGTTTCCCGGCGTTTTAATGTGAACGGACAGTGCATCCGCGAAGAAAACGAGACAGATACGGTCTAATGTAAACTTGGCCATAGACACAGACAACCATTCACACTCACATTCACACCTACGGTCAATTTAGAGTCACCGATTAGCCTAACCTGCATGTCTTTGGACTGTGGGGGAAACCGGAGCACCCGGAGCAACACGGGGAGAACATGCAAACTCCACACAGAAAGGCTCCCTTCGGCCACTGAGCTTGAACCCAGAACCTTCTTGCTGTGAGGCGACAGTGCTAAGCACTACACCATTTCAGCATGCTTTAAGCGAAATTTTTTTGGTGAAAAGATTTTTTTTTTTTTAATTATTAATTCACCTGCTTCATTTGGCTAAAGCTTCTATTTTGTCTCCTCTAGTAATTCTTATCCAAAGGCACATCTGGTGGAGGGCTCAGAGTTTGTGAACGAGGACTGTAAGCTGGGGCTGAATGGGAAAGCAGGGTCCTGGAGCTTTGAAGAGTTCATTGATCTGGGAGTTCACACTAAAGGCCGACCGCTCACTGAGCCTGATGCCTGTAATCAGGGTCTAATAGACTGTGGTGTGGGACCTGAAGGGCCCAGAGTGGCCTTTGATGATAAGTCGGCTCCTGTGAACTCCCTCCATCCAGCTCAGCCCATTGAAGCCCTGTCTGGTGAGGAGGTTTTTTTTTTTTAATGCAATTCCTATATCTTGTATCCTTAATGACACTTTGAAGCCATTTATAACATGTAAATAGCTTCCTCTTAAAGATGTATACGCATTGTACTGAATGTTTTTTTTTTCTGACCTTTCCTCCCTGCCATTTCTCCCTTTCTATGTTTCCCAACACTTTTTCTCCCCCCCCTTAGAGATTTGATTTGACGTCTTCGCCCAAGGACGGTTGCTAATTGCACTCCATGATGTTTGTCTGGTTGAGTTCCAAAGTTTCTTGTGCTCATCTGGACAGCTAGAGAAACTCCAAATCGCAGAGGAAGGCCTCAATGTCTGCAGCTCCAAAAATAAAGTTGAATATACATTTTTAAAAAAAAAAAAAGGTTGTAGCTGAAAATAAGAAATGCTTCAGGGAAACATAATCTTCCATTATGCTTAAGTTTCTGTCTCTCTCTCTCTCGTCATTACTGGCATCTTGTTAGTTTTTTTCTATTTTTTTTTCCTCTTGTCATTATTATGTTGAGTCTTTTGTAATTTATTCTTCTGACTTGACATTTTGACTTTTTCCTTTCTGTATTTTTTTTTTTTTAATTTGTATTCCATTGTATTTTGTTTAGATATTGCTAATGATCCCAGATGGTCAGTGGACCTAAACAGAAGTGAGCAATTAATGTGAAGTAATGCTGTTGAGATCAGAGGAGTAACACCTCCAGCTGTCTCACACACTGGTTTGTGATTTGAGTAGTGCTCAACTATGTGACAATTATCCAAGAAAAAAAAGGCTTTTTCTACTCATGAATATATGGAGTATATTGGCAGTAGTTTCTTAAAATGACACTGACTCATGTGGCGCCTTGCCTGCATTGTCCAGCTTCTGTCCAAACTAATGTGGTGACTCAGGCCAATAGGCTGCTAATTGTCCCCTCTCCTGCTGTGAAGCGTTGTATAAACCCTAGCGAATCTCGGTCAAGGTATTTCATAAAAAGGTGACAAAATAAGATCTGGTTAAAGTGCTGAATTTCAAGCTCGGCCAAAACCTTTTCAAATTGCTTTAGCCGTTAAAGGATGAAGGTGCTTGAGGCAAAAAAAAAAAAAAAAACCTTTTGTAACTTGTCAAAGTTTTAACAATGTAAATTTCAGGTTAGTGGCTGTTGCCCTATGTTGACATTTTCCTCTACGCAAGTATAAACATGGTTAGGTATTCACCGAAAGTCTGATTGAAGAGTATCCTAAACCTAAAGTGCATCTCAGCATGAGTCTCTTCCTTACTCCAACATGTAATCATAGCACACATGAATTACTGTAAGCTCTTAGTAACTGCACATTTTGATGAGCTGTTTAGGTGCATGTTGTTCCCCTTAAGGTGCTTTCCCAGAGGGGATTCTCGGTTCTGTTTTCAAAGCTTGAATAATTGCTAGAGTTCTGTAAAAACCCCACGTTCCCTCAGGGTCATAGTTCTGTCAGGACCTAAAGGGTTTTGGAGACTGCCATTTTATTTCTGTTCCTCTCACTATATATATATATATTTTTTTTTAAATCATCCTTAATCCAGTGGCTCAGCCAGTTTTGTGTCTTGTAAACTTGATCTCGTATTAAGATATTTAAAACTATATTTCTACTTGTGTAAGTATTATGAACATGATCAGTATTCAGCTGTTATTCTATGGCTTGGGGAGTAGAGAGTAAGTGAGGGGGACGTGCATTTTGTCCGGGTTCTCTCTGGTGTATGTCTATACTGCTGCTACTCAACAGCCTCTGATCTAGAACATTAAAGAGAACGGCTTTGTTTTTTTGTCAGAGGAATGACTGGATGAGGAATAAGAATGTTGCAGGAGGTTGTGTGCAAGTTTTCTTGGGTAAAGTATGTTTTCTCGTTGCTGTCAGGGTGGTGATTTGAACACGAGTGTCTTGGTGGGACTGCATAAAAATGAAGCATTTTGTTTACAGGTTAAAAAGTGGGAGTCCTGGTGGTGGATCCAAATGGATTGTGCTCAGGACTCGTGACTAAAAGAACTAATACTGTCTGAGTTCCTGACGGTTTTGTAGTGCTGTTGGTAGTTGCAAGGAAAGGCTTGTACCTCATATGCTTGAAGGGTCGAGTAGAGACTGTTATAAGTCCATAGTCTATTTTGGGAATGTGGGGGGGGGGGGGGTTTGTTTTTTAAATCCTCTTGTTTACTCCGATATGGCTGAGGTGAATGACCACAGGGCATTTTACCATTTAAGATCCTGGTCATTTACTAATGATCTAATTAGCATCATTCCTTGTATAACAACACTGTTTCCAGTATCGTCATGGATCGTTTACTTGAAAGCCATGTTTTGTTACTCACTGCTTTTAGTTAATTGGCGTTTTTCTCCAGGACAAGACACTTTAGAGTTTAAACCTTCAGATCGAGACCCAAACACTGTCCAGAATTCTAGTGATGACACTCAGGCAAGAAAAAAAAAAAAACTTAAGCGTATGCTTGGTGTGTAAGGGAGAGATGGACTGCACAACCCTGTTTGTTTATTTTAGCCTTTCAGCAGTCCCGCCCTACCACGTGGTTTACAAAAATGTTAGACACCCCAAAGTGCTTAGAGACGTGCAGTGGCTGCTGCAGGTGCAGTCAGTCATCTGTGTTTGATGTCTGCTGCTTTTGCAGGAAGTCCGCATGATCACTCTGACAGGGTCGCACCGGTGAAGTTGCTGCTTTTTTTTTTTGCAGGACTCTGTAATCCCTTGTGTTTTGGGTTTCAGAGCTGTTCTCTAGCTTATAGTGCTCACCATGGTGGTAGAATAGCATGGTGCCTTAGGAACAGAGTGATATTCGTATTTATTTTTCATATATTAAATACTAAATGTTATATGATGTGCTTTCACTGGCCTTGACAATCATTTTACTTGATTAGGGCCCTAAATAGGATGCAATATTCTGTATCTTGAAATAGTCCTGACTACAAATTCTAGTTGTAAAGTTACCCGAACGATACTGGAAAATATCAACTGTTAGTTTTGCTAAATAAAAATAAGTAAGTGTTTGATGTAAAGTTGCTCATATCAACTGTAATATAGTTGTGCTTTTCATAATTCAGAAATGAAGGCTTTAGTTGAAGCTTGAAATTTATTGTTCAGATTCATTGTTACTTCACCCAAAATGCCATGAATAAAGTATATACTAATATTGTTGCATGCCAAAGGATTCGTGTTGAATGTGTCGCGCGTCGTAATTCCAAAAACGTAATACTCAAGTGTTATGTTAAACAGACAAAATACATTTCCACAAAACAGCATGAAACAGTTTGCCTTAAATCTTCGATGAGAAATCTTCCAGTAAAGCCTGCCTTAGCATGGTTTCATACATTTAATCTAAAATATTTCACTATGGCTGCTCACCAGAGACGCTCATGTATTGCTGTGAAGTTACAGATAAATGAATATAAATGTGTATTTATTGCACTAATTACACACCACTCTATAGAAAATGCCACCTGTTTCAATCTCCTCACTAGGACACTTTTTTTTCTTCTTTTAAATGTTTGTTTGCTTAATGAATTACTGTTTCAAAGAACATACCAAAAATGCTAATAATGAATTCCATTCGCTACCAGTACAGGGTGGAAACCTTTCCTTAAAATGAAATCTGGAAAGAACATCATCTGCAGTCTCACAGCTTTTTGGCACAATCAGGGCAGTAGATGTTCTCTTCATGCATGACGAAGCGCTTGTGGGCCAGGGACAAAGAGCACTTCTTACAATTAAAGCAGTACTCATGCCAAGTGTGGTTCTCATAATTCACCACATTTGTCCCTTTGCCAAAACCTGCAAGAAGCATATTCATGTGGGTGTCAAACAGGAGATGACTTATGTTCACTTTAATAGTTTCTCACTCTAAAAATCCACTAAAGCTTAGTCACATTTTCAACATATTAAATCAATGTTGTGAATACACTGCTGTGAACCATCAATGTGTCTGTGTGGGCTTCTTGAAGACTGCCATTACTTTTAGTAAATCTATCACTCTAACATCGCTACAATTCAACATCATCCATATTTACCAGTGATGGGATTTTGACATCCAGAGCACTTCTTGGCCACGGAGGTCTTGTAGCAATCCACACAGTAGAAATCCTCCTCATGAGCAGTGAAGCGAGCGTTAGCCAGCGACTTCTTGCAGGTTTTGCACGCAAAGCATTCAGAGTGCCAGGGTTTGTCCTGATAGTTGATCCCACCAGAGGTGATGGGCTGCAAGATGGTTGTAACAAAAGTTTTAAAAGGGAATCTTGTTTAAAGTGCCATTCCACCATTGGTTGTATTCTTTGGCATAAAATACAATATATTTTGACAACATATATAAATGGTATCACTAGGTAGAGAAATCTTTTAGCTTCAAAATGATATATCAAACATAATTTTTTGACAACGACAAGTATATTAATTTTGCGACCAAAGTCACCTACCCTTTCAATTTCCGCGCGTGATGTCATCGGCAGGTTCCCCTTCTTGTGTACCGTGTGACGTGGCACATATTATCAGCAATGGCGGATAGAACGCGATAAAAATAATACCAATAAATCTAGCTAACTGAAAGATTAACTCAAAAATTTTCGCAATTTTTTTGGCCCCCATATACGAGGAGAAATGACTCTCTCACTTTGGGGGTTTCCTGGTCTAAAAATAGACCGACACGTGGTACACAAGAAGGGGAACCTGCTGATGACATCACGTTTCACTACCGTGCGGAAATTAAAAGGGTAGGTGACTTTGGTCGCAAAATTAATATACTTGTTGTCAAATTATCTCATTATCTCTAGCCGCTTTATCCTGTTCTACAGGGTCGCAGGCAAGCTGGAGCCTATCCCAGCTGACTACGGGCGAAAGGCGGGGTACACCCTGGACAAGTCGCCAGGTCATCACAGGGCTGACACACAGACAACCATTCACACTCACATTCACACCTACGGTCAATTTAGAGTCACCAGTTAAGCCTAACCTGCATGTCTTTGGACTGTGGGGGAAACTGGAGCACCTGGAGGAAACCCACGCGGACACGGGGAGAACATGCAAACTCCACACAGAAAGGCCCTCGCCGGCCACGGGGCTCGAACCCGGACCTTCTTGCTGTGAGGCGACAGCGCTAACCACTACACCACCGTGCCGCCCCTTGTCAAATTATTTTTGATATATCATTTTGAAGCTAAAAGATTTCTCTGTCTAGTCATGTTGTCATAAAATATATTGTATTTTATGCCAAAGAATACATCCAATGGTGGAATGGCACTTTAAGATTTTTGCACTGAAATCAGAAATCTGTGGTGAACTATGATGATGAAATATAGCCCGCATAACACGTGTCTATTACTTTGCTCAGGTTTTTCCTGTATGTCCTTTACCCTACGGGTTCCCAACATGCGCTGAACTGGAACAAATAACATTTATTACGGAGTGGTATCTGGCTGACAGAGAGGCAGTGAAGCAGACTCTGACATACCCTGGCTTTCCCAGGTTATTTTTAAATAATAAGCAGAGAGGTTTCAACAAGTGTAAAATCATAAATATGTAAGACTTACAGATCAGATTTGGATTGTGGAATTGGCCTTTGCTTTCAAGGTCATTAATATCCTAACTGTGCTTCATAACATGAAAGCCTGTTAATTGCTCAAACAATTAATAGAAAGAAGTGGTTCCATGGTGTTTTTTTTTTTTAAGATCTCTATGCCATGTACAGATCTCTCCTCCTAGGGTTGATTTATGATTTGTTCGTAGAGTCATCCATCGATCAGCCACAACATTAAAATCACCTGCCTAATATTGTGTAGGTCCGCCTTGTGCCTCCAAAACAGCTTTGACTCATCGAGCCATGGACTCTACAAGAAGGTATGCTGTGGTATCTTGCACCAAGACGTTAGCAGCAAAACTTTTAAGTCCTGTAAGTTGTGAGGTGGGCCTCCATGGATCAGACTTTTTTGTCCAGAACATCCCGCAGATGCTCTATCGGATTGAGATCTGAGAAATTTGGAGACCAAGTCAACACCTTGAACTTTCTCACGTTCCTCAAACCATTCCTGAACAATATTTGCAGTGTGGCAGGGAGCATTATCCTGCTGAAAGAGAGTGCTATGAGAGAATACTGTTGACGTGAAGGGGTGTACTTGGTCTGCAAGAATGTTCAGGTAGTTGGTACATGTCAGAGTAACATCCAGATGAATGCCAGGACCCAAAGATTCGTAGCAGAACATTGCCCAGAGTATCACACTGCCTCTTAATAGCTTACCTTCTTCCCCAGGTAAGTAATGCACACGATCCGACCATCCACACTGTGTAAAAGAAAATGTGATTAATCAGAGCAAGCCACCTTCTTGTATTGCTCCATGGTCCAGTTCTGATGCTCACATGCCCATTTTTAGGCGCTTTCGGTGGCGAATATGGGTCAGCATGGGCACTCTGACTGGTCTGCAACTACCGAGCAAGCTGCGACGCACTGTTTGTTCTGACGCCTTTCTGTCACAGCCACTATGAACTTTTTCAGCAATTTTTGCTACAGTAGCTCTTCTGTGGGATCAGACCAGACAGGATAGCCTTCACTCCCCTTGCACATCAATGACCCTGCTGCCAGTTTACCAATTGTCCTTCCTTGGGTATCAGGATGAGTTCCTGCATACCAGGAACACCCCCACAAGACCTGATGTTTTGGAGGTGCTCAGACCCAGACTTTTGTCAAAGTCGCTCAGATAATTACCCTTGCCCGTTTTTCCTGCTTCCAACACATCAACTTCAAAAACTCTCTGTTCTATCCAACCATTTGACAGGTGCCATTAGAGCAAGATAAACAGTTATTCACACTACCCGTCCGTGGTTTTAATGTTATGGCTGATTGGTGTACAGCACTACGTTGGATATTAAATGCATTACTGCGTCAAGAAGCTTTGGTATGTGAAAGTCAGATGTCTAGAAAGCTTGTGCCTGAATAGTATTTTACTTCACTAATTCATTTGCTAAATAGTATTCGGTCCCCCTGTAGGAAGCCTAATGCCCTCACTGACCCACTGGTTGGGACCCTCTGCTCTACTCTATGCTTGAAGCAATCACCTCCTTGCAGCGGGCACAGTTCTTGGCGAACTTCTTCTCATGGCAAGTGCCACAGTAGAATTCGTCCCCCTTGGTCAGAAAACTCTGAGTACGGATTGGCTGCTTACACTCAAAGCAGATAAAGCACTCCTCGTGCCACACTTTATGCTTGTACTCAACATTTTGAGACCCTGAAGGGAAACAGAGAGGCCAATTGCGGTCTTGAAAGAACACTCAAAAGTAGGGTAAACTTGTTAATGATGAGACAGTGATAAGAGACACCAGTTCAACTGAGTGGAATCACACACCAGGCATGATGACTTTGTAGCAGCCCTGGCAGCGGGGCGAGTCCTCACGGGCACCGCATTTCCCGCACATGATCTTGCCATCGTCTTTAGCTGCAAAAGACTCATTGGCCAGCGGCTTGTAGCACTTGGCACAACGGAAGCAGTCCTCATGCCAGTGGCGGTTCTTATGAGTCAGCTCCTTAAAATGGAAGGGATTATAAAAACGAGAACTTGTCTTTATTTAGGCATCAGCTGTTTAGGATAAACACAGCAATATGATGTATGCACTTGGACATTTTCAAAATGTATTAAAGTACACTGTATTTTCGTAAAGGAAATCAGATCGTACAGCGAGTTTCAGATTTGGTGGTGAAAATAGTTTGTCAGATTATTTCTCTGGTAAATGAATAGGAAGTCCACCTTAGCATCAACTCCAATAGGTCGGCGGCATTCTGCACAGGTGTTGGCACATAGCTTGTCGAAGCAGCGCGTGCACACGTGCTTCTCGTCCTTCTGGACATACTTCTTGCCATGCAGGTCATCTCTGCAGTAGAAGCAGTTGAAGCGCTCTGTCATGATGGAGCTGAGATAGGTGCGTGGGGCTGTAGTGACATCAGACGACAGAGCAAAGATGCATCTTGAATAGTTAGACATGTTATTCTGAATGTATAAACTTGATTCTAAATTTTAATACTTGAAGAATTTCTATTCTACTGTTCCCATTATTGATATGTTATTGTGACCATATTATTGTTGCCTCAAGAGGTCAGTACAGTACAGATTAAGAATATCTGAAGTATGTTTAAAACCAGGGCTAGATGATGGTATTTCAAAACAAAGCACGATATTTATCTTGGCACGTTCATAACGTCTAACAATACATCACTAATTCTTTCAAGATGGGTCATTTTGCTTGTATTAGCAGAGCCAAATGTCAGCAGCTTTATTTAACCTTTGAAAGAAAATACAATGACATTCCAGCTGTATATCTGTGTTGGTGACTCAGATGTTCCATTAAAGCCATGCCTGAAAGACGAGAATGGGATGATGAATGGGTGTGGGCTAATCCGTTCTCCCTCCATGTTGGCTGTAATCATGCATAGCCTGGCAACCGCATACCAAACATCTAAGGTGTAGATATGAATGAAAGGACAGCTATCCAACTGGCCACAATTATGAGTTCCAGCTAGCTTTTACACCTTTAGTTAACGATGACTGTGTTATGTGTCCTGGCCATTGACAAGAGAGTTTGTACTTTTTGAAGGACGGACTAATTCATCCCAGTGGAATTTTCCTGTCAACAGACCATCAGTTTTGTCTTTCCCATAGTCCCACAAGTTAGCATACTACTGAAGGTATTAATATAAACAGCCCATAGGTCAGAGTTGCAAGTTCTGAAGAAATCAGAGCAACATAAGCAAGATATTGTTCACAGAAGGAAACCTCATCATAGTTTAATTAAAAGTAGAGTTAATAACACCATGGAAGATATGCAGACAGGTTCTATAGCCATAATGCTCAATTTCTGAAATGAATGGGAACAGAAAGTTTCTGGCCAAGGTGTTAACGCATCTGAAAACAGTAAACAGATATCAGTAGATCCAAACTCCTCAAAATCTCAACTTTTGATTCTGAGCTAATGTAAATGCCTCAAATGCTCAATTGATGGTTTTGCAATATTATTGGCTCCAAATTCTTATCAGCCTCCAAAGTGAAGATTACCACCAAACTTGAATATTATTACTAAATATGTTGGAACTAAACTTTGAAGCATTAAAGATTTCAGAGAAAGAATTTGCGCTTGCCTGACCTAACAGGAAATATGTTCTTTTGCTGTGGAGACTGAATATGAACTTCATCCATCTGACCTGAGAACTATGAGGGCGTTTGGCTTGACCGCATAACTGTGATCCTTTTGGTGTGCTGTGCCAGAGGGTTTAATAAAGTACCAGTTTTGTCCCAGTGGGAAGAGCATGGCCCGTCTGAAAAGGTCTACATAGGATTCAACTGAGTCACTGAGGCAGAGCCAACAATGATAGGCAACTCCAAAAAGGTAACACTAATGCATCTAAAGCAGAGATCAGAAATATACTCTTCTAAAGCTATTATAATATGCATAATAATCCATAGCACATAAGCCTAATTACTGAATTGATTTCTTTGTTTACTTTCATAAACAGCAATCCAGTCATATCGTCAAAATCACAGTTATCCAACATCTAATTCGCGTTACATAGACTTAAGATTGTTAGATTTTACACAAAGAAAGAAGAAAAGAAATCAGGGGAAGTTAATTCCCAAATTCTACAGCACAACTACAATATAAAATATGAATAATGTTAACATCCATTAGATTACAGCCCATAGGGCAACCACTTCTAGAAGTTAGGTATGAAAAAAGCAAGCCACTAGTATCCTTGTATGATGCTCTACAAATCGAACCATATCACACTTTGTACCTGAGTGCTTGTAGAAAGTCATGGCTGGGTTGTTGTTTTTTTTTTTGCAGAAAAGCGAAGCTCTTGGACCAAGGAAGTCAATGTAGAGAGTAAATAAAAAGTATCCCCACAGTTATATATACCCAGTCAAAACCCCGCCTGTCCCCAGTTAGCACCAATACCCCACTCTCTGCTTGCATAACCCCAAGTCCAATCCACCCCCAAACACTCTGTACTGCCCCAGGTTTTATCACAATTAAACCACTGCATGTTCTAACCATGTTAGGATATGCCCTAAAGGAGTAAGAGAAGAGTATAGAAAGGGTGTTAGAGATTGTATTGATGTTTCAACAGAGGAATTACAGCAGCAGGGATTTAGATACAGGGAAGCATCTCTTGACATTTGCAGGTTTAATGTTTGTGAACTAGACTGAAATGGATCAGCGGGTCTGCTGTTTACAAAAGGCTTAGGATCTAAAAAAAAAGGAATATATACAGTACTTACTGTGTGTACATAATGTGTGTGTGTTTATCATTAATCAAAGACAATGCTTCTTTTATTTATGTCTGGACTGAAGGGATATGTTGTACCTTTTAAGCCATTAGCATTTTATGATTTGTGTATTCACCAGTGCATCAGATTGTTAGGGCATGTCTCATCCTTTCATGAATAGTGGTGTACTTGCATACCTTTTACTTGGCTATTTATTTATAGTACCATGACTTACAACTTGTAGCACTTTCTAACAGATATTGCCTAAAGTAGATACTGTAAATTTTATTCAATTTTATTATTCAGTAGAGGGTTTTTTTGTTGTTGTTGGTGGTGTTTTCTGTACTTATATTGGGACTTTCAGCCATCACACTTTAATGCACCAATGTGTATTATCTACATATAATCACACAGCAAGTCACACCTCAATTTTAATCAACATTCTTGCACACTCAAAAATACATTTGTGATTAAAAAACATTGATTATTTTTAAAACTAAATACTGTTCCAACATTGGGTAGATGGATCAGATACTGTATGTTTTGAGTGTAAACACTAATGCAGTGATCCTGCTGAAATGGAATTCCTTTTGGTGACAGAGCTCTTCATTTCTGAAGAACACATTTCTATTAAAATTGTCAGTAGATTCAAGTTCACATTAATGAAAGTTCTACATGATTTTTGAGTTACTGAGGTTTGGATTAAACCCCTTCAACTGATCAGTCAAATAGGCTAATATAAAAATTATAAGAACATCATAATCCACAATTTGGGCTGTGAATTTTCCACAACTGTCATTTTTAAATAAATAAATAACCCACACAGATTATGTTTCATGGACTCTACAGTTCTGGACCCCACTTTGTGAACCAATAAGTGCCCACATAGTTGCTGGTGGCATTTGTGTTTAAAAATAGTTTCTTTAAATAACATTTCTGAAAAGTTGGAATGTTGACATTGGCTCGAATGAGTCATTTGCTGGATATGCAGCTGTGACTATAGGATACAATAGCGATGGAAAGGTTTCCATGCCATCCCACCTGTCCTCTGCTGAGACCATCCCTTCTGGAGGCCTGAAATAGCTCTGTTCAGTCCCACTGGCACAACCCATAAACATCCCCTTGCTCATCTGTTATCTTTACCCCCTCCATGCAGAGAGGGGCACTTCTCTTGCTCTGTCATGACTATCTGCAGCTTGTTCATAAACACCAATTATGAAGGTCAACATATATAAGGATCAGATAGGATCATGGAGGATTTAGTTTAGGTGGGTGAGATCTTAAGGAACTGAGCAATCCCCAGTGGACATGGGGTAAATGGAGTAGTGTTTCACGAAGCTGTCTGTTCATCTCATCTCATTATCCCTAGCCGCTTTATCCTGTTCTACAGGGTCGCAGGCAAGCTGGAGCCTATCCCAGCTGACTACGGTACACAAAAATATAACCAACAAGCTCAAATTCAAACAAGGCCCAACACATCACAGCCCCTTCCTGAAGGGGGAAAAATAGTCCAATGTTTCATTTGTATTTTTTTTTTCTCCATTAGGGGAATGGTATTTCTTTAAATCTAATATGCATAGCATAGCTCCCCAATCTTACTAAGAGACAAAAGGGAGAAAATAAAAAAAATAAAAGAATATCTATGGTAATACTAAACTATAACTTTGGATAAAGGCCAACTGTTGTACTGCATCCAGTGTGGAGGTGCTCTAGAGATCCTCACAGCAGAGCAGGAACAGTGGCAAAACAGTATCAGCACTACAGAAACTGGTCCAAAAGTTGTTTTTAAAATTTTGCATAAATGTGACACAGATCCAGTTCAGAAGTGATAAAAACCACTTATAAGCTGAACAGTAACACCCATGAGCTCAGTGATGGTAAATGCTCTTTACACCACTTCCCCAGTCCCCAACTAGCTTTAGCCATGTAATGGCGTGTGTTGATTTTTACTGATAGCTTGGAAGGAAACTGGGTTCTTGCAAGAAGAAACCTAGAGACAGGTTGTTGGTCCTTCTCGACCCTTGGCTAACACACTCCAAATTGAGATCACGTGCATCCTGTTTGCTTTAATTATCTTGAGCCATCTCTCAAACTTGATTGGAGTCTGCCTGTGGCAAATGCAATTGATTTAGACATAATTTAGAAAGGCACATACAGTACCTGTGTGTATAAGTTCCTAGAATTCACAGTGCATGTCATTCCAAATGCCAAGCCATGAAGTCCAAGGAGCTCTCTGTAGACCTCTGCAATCGAATTATATTGTGACATAGATTTAGGCAAGAGTATAAAAGCATTTCTAAAGCTTTGAATGTTCCCAGGAGCATAGTGGACTTCATCATTGTTAATTAGAAGTTGTTTGGCATCACCACAACTCTTCCTAGAATTGCCTTTCCAGCCAAATACAGTAACAGGGCTAGAAGGGCCTTGGCCAGGAAGGTGACCAAGAACCCAATTGCTATTCTAACAGAGCTTCAGAAGTTCTCTGCAGAGATGTGAGAATTTTTAATGCATGTGTAAACATTTCTAAAAACTTATCGTTGTCTACCGTTATGGGTTACTGTGCACAGATTAATGACAAAAAAATTAATTCATTTTAAATTAAATTTGTACTACTATGTGCTCTTGCGTGGCACAATAGAAAAGAACCATCATCTGGAGATCGTAAGTTCAGATCTTGATGATGCCACAGGCATCTATGGCTGGAAACTCAAAAAAAAATTGGCTCTCAGGGATGGAGGGGTTGAACACACTCTCTCCTATGTCAGTTAAAGTGACACTAGCCACTCGGAGGGTGTTATGATGCCCCCTGATGCTGCCTATGCGGCAGTTCGAAAAGATGTGGGTGGCTAGTATCACATGAGGAGGAAGGAAGAACATGATAACCTTCATCCTCCCTGGTTGGTGGGTGTCGCATGATAGCAGAAAGCTGTCTGGTGGGTAGGATTTCGCCATGACTAAAGTAGAAGATTGGGGGGGGAATTATACTACTACAGACATTTTACATGCACTTATTTATTATTGTTATTCACTTTTCGCATCAGGCTTGCTCATTAGGGATAAACTTATTAGTTCATATGTTTAAAATACATATTTTTTCTGTAAAGCTGCTTTGCTACAATATCTATTGTTAAAAGCGTTATCCAAATACATTGATTTGATTTTTCTCTTCTGTTAATTATTACTGTCTACTTTGCCAAACCCACTGTATACATTATTTAAAATCAGCTTTCTATCATTTTTCCTTCAGCTCTTATGTATGGCGGGTGTGTTTCCTGACAGAGTGCTTGGCCTGAACTTGGCAAGGTCCTCTTGGTGGATGCAACTGCTTGGTCTATTTTATGGTCATCCAACTTAAACATACTTGTTGTAAGGGTATGTTACTTAAAACTGATATTCACATTGTTGATTAAAAAAAAAAAGGTAGGGCATATTCTCCCTGAGTAGACAGAACAACCAAGGAAACTGGGGGAACAACTGTGAAGCAATGGTGTGTTAACCAGTATTAACCTGCCAAAATGCCCAAAATTCCTACCTGTGCCCCTTTCTGTATAAAAATCTAATGGGCAGGGTTTGAGCTTGTTTCATCTTTGACATTTTGAACAGAATTCTAGCTTGGGTCATCGTAAAGGTCTGATACATGACTAATTCCCATCCACAGAATGCTGTGCTGAAAGTGATCTCTCTTAAGATTGTGAAGTAAGAGCACACACAGAGACAGGAAACTTGGGGCAGACTGGGTAAGCTGCATTCTACGCATGCCTGCACTAAGCCTGAGCTCTCCTTAGGGAGTTCTATCTGCCCATTTTACCATCCACAAGTGCACAGTGATACGACAAAAGAACCCATAAATATAGCCACTAACAAGTGCATATGCAGCATGTACTCTATGTTTTGTCAGAACTGTCAGTTAGCAACATGACATAAATCCTGTCAGAAATAGCATACTCAAAGATATAATATCTTTGAGTATGCTATTCGATGCCTGCGGAATGCATGGGAATATCTTAGATATTTCCATGCAATAATTCACTGTGAATCGTTTTCAGTGTGACACCTTATCCTGATGAATTTGTCTTAGATAAGCCACACAGACAGAAAACATAAGTGAGGATAAATGTTAAGAAAGTGAACATAGCATTAATTTTTATTCCACTCACTCCTGTGGCTGATTCTTTAATACCACGCATTTTCTGAGAAAGAAACCAAAACCAGTTGCACATATCAGTGGGTTTTTATTAAATTACAACCACAGTAGATAAAATCAACAAATTATCTCATACTCGTAACGTGATAGGTTATTCATTTTACTGAAAAATGATTTGTATGCCCCACAGTCCAAAGACATGCAGGTTAGGTTAACTGGTGACTCTAAATTGACCGTAGGTGTGAATGTGAGTGTGAATGGTTGTCTGTGTCTATGTGTCAGCCCTGTGATGACCTGGCGACTTGTCCAGGGTGTACCCCGCCTTTCACCCGTAGTCAGCTGGGATAGGCTCCAGCTTACCTGCGACCCTGTAGAAGGATAAAGTGGCTAGAGATAATGAGATGAGATGAGATGATTTGTATGCATAAATATTTTGGATTAGTTCACTCTTGCAAATTCAGGGACTAATATATTTATTTTAAAAAAAAAAACTATTCAGATCTCCTGCTCAACAGTGCATATTTCTAACTTAAAAACCTATTTAACAATAAAGGTATGCTCTCTGTAATTATTTGTAAGAATATTTATTAATTTACTTTTGAAATTATACATTTAACATTTAGCTTTGAGATGACTCCTTGTGCTCAGATTTAGACCTATCAAATGGCACAGTTTTTATGTCTTTTTTTTTCCATTTTGCTTAAGGTCTTTGGCTTCTCCACCTTCATTCCTTTGTGGTGAGCTGAATTTGCACAATATAGTTATGTAACATTAGGCAGAACTGTATTATCATTATTGGACAGACGTGTGGCTCACATCCAGCCAGCTGGAGATAAAGGCGAATAATGGACAAGAGGTTGAGAGGAGCCAACTCTTCCCCCACTGGCCAGAATGCCCAAGTACATGTCTCTGCAGCTCCACATTACCTAATTAGGACCTCCAGCGCTGAGGGTAGATGCTCGAGTTGTAGTCTCAGAGGTTCCCCCTAGTGGAACGCAGAGGAGCATGATGGGAGAATGAGACAATCCAGCTGCTGGAAGCTCTTCTGGTGACTAATTACACAGATTGTGTTCCAAAAAGTTCTCAATCACTTAAGCCAGAAGTACAAACAGTGCTCTCGGCACAGACCTTATATGGATGAACCACTTAACCTCGTACAAATATTTTTGCAAAGATGATGTTGCTCTGATGTTATGTGCTCGACAGGCACAAAGTGAGGTGTCCAATGGCAGAAAAGACTAACAGGGAGGAGGAAAATTGTAAAAGAAGCTATTATGCCAGGTGACATGATGTCATTGTTTTGGCCAAACATCCAGGTGTGTAAAAGTTGCTAGGGAGGAATATAAGCTCATGGTTTTGGCTGAGCTAAAGTAAAGCAGTACAAGTCTTAATGAGGTCTAAATACTTTAATCAGGCCTTGTAAATTAAATTTATGTGAGTCAGGTTTGGTCTCAGAAAACATGACGATGAAATTAGTTTTAAATGATACATTTATGATTTACTTGTAAAGAATTTATTCAAAATTATTTACTATGTGGAAAAGCAAAAAACTCAATATTAGTGATATCAGGTTTGAAATTATTTAATCCAACAGTGTTAAAAGACAGGGTGAGGGCTTTTGCAGTCCTGCTAATTGTGCTTTTAGACTCTGTATGAGTTGTTTGTTCATTCATTTAATCCTCAGGTTTCTCTAGAAATGAACAGAGGTGGGCGGCACAGTGGTGTAGTGGTTAGCGCCGTCGCCTCACAGCAAGAAGGTCCAGGTTCGAGCCCTGTGGCCGGCGAGGGCCTTTCTGTGCGGAGTTTGCATGTTCTCCGTGTCCGCGTGGGTTTCCTCCGGGTGCTCCGGTTTCCCCCACAGTCCAAAGACATGCAGGTTAGGTTAACTGGTGACTAGGGATGTCCCGATCAGGTTTTTTTTGCCCTCCGATCCGATACCGATCATTTGATTTTGAGTATCTGCCGATACCGAGTCCCGATCCGATACTTCTTATAATCCATAAAAAATAAAGACGAGGAAAGAAACGGATCCAGGATGTTCCTCATTTTTTATTTAACACCTTATTTTAACATCCAACAACTCCGTTAGCAAACAGAGCACTTACGTGAGGCAGTTTGAACAATAAATAACAAATTTAAAAAAATAACCTTAAAATATCTGGCAGGAATGTAAACAAATAAAAAAATAATAAAGTGCCACAGTGCCAGTAATTTGCTTTTAAGAACGCATCTCACAGTGGTGTACAGTAATTTCAATTAAGGAAATGAACGTTTTTCTTGATGAAAACAAGCATTTCTACCCTTTCAGGTTTGAGCCCGTTTCTTTTGTCATCCAACGAAAAAAAAAAAAAAGATCTCATGCTTTGCTTTCCGCTTCGAACTGCTTCCGTGTTCAACTTTGCCGGCAACAGGCAGCCAATAACCAATAGCGTCTCCGCTACAAAGTGATGTCATGCTGCACGTGTTGATGTTGCTGTGTTGAGACAAGAGGTCTGGTCTCACTCTGTGCCAACGCATAGCTATTGATGTGTTAAAAATGAGAATATATTACATAGATATATATCCGATCTCTGATCGGGAGGCAATGCCCGATTCCGATCGAGTCTGAAACCATGTGATCGGGCCCGATTTCCGATCACGTGATCGGATCGGGACATCCCTACTGGTGACTCTAAATTGACCGTAGGTGTGAATGTGAGTGTGAATGGTTGTCTGTGTCTATGTGTCAGCCCTGTGATGACCTGGCGACTTGTCCAGGGTGTACCCCGCCTTTCGCCCGTAGTCAGCTGGGATAGGCTCCAGCTTGCCTGCGACCCTGTAGAAGGATTAAGCGGCTAGAGATAATGAGATGAGATGAGATGAACAGAGGTGGACAGTAACGAAGTACATTTACTTGAGTACTGTACTTAAGTACACTTTTTGAGTATCTGTACTTTACTTGAGTATTTTTTTGGGGGGAAATTATGACTTTAACTTCACTACATTTGAAAGACAAATATCGTACTTTTTACTCCACTACATTTCTATCAAGGTCCTCGTTACTCATTACTATGAAGCGGCTTTGAAAGTGGATGTTTTTTTTCTAAAATGTGATTGTTTTTTTGTTTTTGCAGGTGACACTGAGACCGCCTATCAGTAATCACTAGGGTCACATCTCGTCCATAGACTAGACTGGATAAAATCAAGTTCAATTTCTCAGCAGCATTATTTGAACACGATCAGTTGATGGCAGAATGGAAGGAAGCGGTTCTTCTGGAGAATGCACACACACCCATGGCTTTACCTAGAACCCATGTTTCAGTTTTCTGAAAGGATTAACGATTCGTTTCATTTTAAACGTTTGCTGAAAACGAACCACATCAAGGCCTACAAAAACTCGCCATCCAACTTACGGAAACATAGTGAGGTATATAAACATTTTATTCCAAGAGAAAGCTTGCAACGAAGTTGTCTGTGCTTTTAGAGCTAGCAATAATGTTGCAATAGCGATGCAGTCTGGTTAGTCAAATGACTTTCTATGGATTTGCCCGCCAAGTTGCCATCGCCTTGTCCACGGCTAATGTTTACACATAGCTAATTAACTCAGACACTGTTAGTTAGCATGTAAAAACGGAGTTACATGCTAACTAACATGAATAACGTTAACTTATATGAAGTCCTTTCAGAAATATGTTTTAGCATAATCTTGCCAGGTGGCACGGTGGTGTAGCGGTTAGCGCTGTCGTCTCACAGCAAGAAGGTCCGGGTTCGAGCCCTGTGGCCGACGAGGGCCTTTCTGTGTGGAGTTTGCATGTTCTCCCCGTGTCCGCGTGGGTTTTCTCCAGGTGCTCCGGTTTCCCCCACAGTCCAAAGACATGCAGGTTAGGTTAACTGGTGACTCTAAATTGACCGTAGGTGTGAATGTGAGTGTGAATGGTTGTCTGTGTCTATGTGTCAGCCCTGTGATGACCTGGCGACTTGTCCAGGGTGTACCCCGCCTTTCGCCCGTAGTCAGCTGGGATAGGCTCCAGCTTGCCTGCGACCCTGTAGAACAGGATAAAGCGGCTAGAGATAACGAGATGAGATGAGATAATCTTGCCAAATAAACAGAATGTAGAAATCTTTCTTTTCTAGTAGCGTTAGCTACCCAATATGATTTTGAGTTTGAAAAGAGTTTGCTAGCATGTCAGGTGGCGCGTCACTGACTAGCTAGCTTAATGTTAAACCACTATGATGGCACGGCACGCGTTCATTTTGTGAATTCACATTTCTGTCTTTAGTAACAGTGTTAGGTTTTAAAATTTGACTGGACAACTTTCACTTGTATCGGAGTAATATTTGACCAGTGGGATCTGTACTTTGACTTAAGTAATGAAGTTGGGTACTTTGTCCACCTCTGGAAATGAATGACTGAATATTTACTCTGCAGTTTGTTTTGTACGATAAAAACAGCTATTTATTTATTTAAACCAAACTGAGATAAACAGATTAGGTTAATTTTTGATACCAAATCAGATCATAACATTAAAAAAAAATAAAAAACTAAGTATATTTCATCAAAAGTACTTAACCCTGTGAGTAACTGGCTCTAAAGCCCCAGTGTGTGATATTAGCATTAATGTTAGCATCTCTGAGGAAGTCCAACTGTCAGCAGGACTCGTGCGTACGCGCATGCGCGCGCCCCTCACGCGCAAACATGCATCTAGAATTCATGAAAATTATATATTTATTGGGTTTTATGTGAAGAAGTTCGACATGAAGAAAATAATTATAATATAAAACTTACTTACCAAAATGTAAGGCTGTGTAAAAGAGGCGGTTGTTTTCCCTCACGGTAGATCTCACGGATGTCCAGACCGCGCGCGCTGTAACGGTTTGTGTCTCGCGCAGCGCTTAAAAAGCTCGCGTGCGGGAAGAGAGGGAGGAAAAAAAAAAAAAGATGGGATTCGATCCAAGCACCATGTCCACACTAACAATGACTTCAGCCAGGAATTTACAACCTCTGCCTCAGCAGGGGAGAAAAGACACATAGCTCAAGTAATTTAAAACAGAAAAGCAAAGTTGTTTTGCGCAAAGCTTGAACAGGAAATATGTTAGAAGATTGTATCAGTCGAGATAATCTACTATTTAGATTATAGCCTGTAACAAAATAACGTTCTACTTTCTTGTCTAGTAAGTGATGGGGTTTTCAACAAGGTTACACCCATCACAGGCATGTACAACTTTTGGTTCTGAAGAAGATATTTGGATGCAAATCTGACATGCTCTCATATTCGCACAACTCATTTATAGGGTGACCATTTCCATAACACCAAAAAGAAGGACATTATTTGGACGGAGGGTCTGAGAGCCCTCCCCCAGAAAATTTTGTATTTCTTAGATGCAATTTCCTGCATTCTAATCAATTTTAGGGTGAATAATGGCAAATCTCATCTGATTCATAGCCCTCAAATTTTTATGTAAACCACAGTGGCAAGATTGAGAATGGATTATTTTTATGCAAGTCACTCAAGTTTGGTGAAATCAACATCGCAATTTTGTAGGGTTAAAGATTATGATTGTGGGGGAAAAAAAAGAGTAAAATCAAAGCATTCATAGTATTTATTATAATTCATGTATTAGCTCGGGGCGGCACGGTGGTGTAGTGGTTAGCGCTGTCGCCTCACAGCAAGAAGGTCCTGGGTTCGAGCCCCGGGGCCGGTGGGGGCCTTTCTGTGTGGAGTTTGCATGTTCTCCCTGTGTCCGCGTGGGTTTCCTCCGGGTGCTCTGGTTTCCCCCAAAGACATGCAGGTTAGGTTAACTGGTGACTCTAAATTGACCGTAGGTGTGAATGTGAGTGTGAATGGTTGTCTATGTGTCAGCCCTGTGATGACCTGGTGACTTGTCCAGGGTGTACCCCGCCTTTCGCCCGTAGTCAGCTGGGATAGGCTCCAGCTTGCCTGCGACCCTGTAGAACAGGATAAAGCGGCTAGAGATAATGAGATGAGATGTATTAGCTCTTAATTGGCTAGAACACACAGTATTTATATTTATTAAAAACATTGTGGAGTTAACAAACCACTGAAATTAAACTTAAGGTGCTGAGTACCAAAAAGCACAACATTTGTAGATTCTCAAAGAACAAATAGGCAACATAACCAGCAACATTATAAAACGTTTTAAAGCATTCATAGTACTTATTATAATTCATGTATTAGCTCTTAATTGGCTAGAACACCATATTTGTATTTATTAAAAACATTGTGGAGTAACAAACCACTGAAATTAAACTTCAGGTGCTGAGTACCAAAAAGCACAACATTTGTAGATTCTCAAAGAACAAATAGGCAACATAACCAGCAACATTATAAAACGTTTTAAAACAGTATATCATGCTTCAGTCTTTCAGTGTCTTCAGAATTCGTAGGTGTCTTTGTGTGTGTGTGTGTGTGTGCAGCTGGTCTACCGGACAGACTCGTGTTTCCAAGTCCCAGCCAGGGCCAGGGGGGCAGGGCACTAGGCACGCGCCAGGAAGATCATCAAAGGATAGAGCGCAACGCGTTCTAGAACGCAACGCCTCGCGGTGCGGAGTTTGCATTGCATGCCAAAAAACATCGAGCCATAGACTCTTTATTGTAGATTACTAGTGTGCAGCACAGATCTGCAGTTTCCCGACAAAACGTTATTCTAAAACTCTGCTCTTCCAGTCTGGCAAGTCGATATTATATAATTCCGCTCATCGTCTCTAAAAGGAAGACAAATGTGCGTCCGGCTTGATGCTGCGCCGGACGCCGGACAAGACACTGAAAAGACGGACGGTCCGGCCTAAAGACGGACGTCTGGCCACCCTACTCATTTAGTATGAAATGTTTGTAAAGTGGAGGAGTGGGCTGACATTCTTAAACTTCCCAACTTCATTTGTATCTCATCTCATTATCTCTAGCCGCTTTATCTTGTTCTACAGGGTCGCAGGCAAGCTGGAACTTATTGAGGTATTTCACTCACGTGACCAAGTCATGTGATGCTGCCATTTTGGACGGCACGGCTCGAATCAGTTTGAATGCGAGGAAGGCGACAAACGAAAAACATAAAAGAAAAAGGAGCGAGATGCAGAAAATACCACTATCCAGCGATGTAGGGCATTTACAGGGCGAGCAGAGGGAGAGGTATTTGCAAAAATTGAGGTTAGCAGGCTTAGAGAACGACGTTTACCTGCTTCCACCAGGATTGTTCACTGACAGCTAAGATTTGTTCACATTTTCATTTACTTTCGGTCCTCAGGATAAACAAAATGTTATTAAATGTCATTGAAATAACTTCTTAGTCTGTTGAGACATGGCCCGTTATAAGTTTTTCCTTTACTGTATTTACTAGTTTACTGAGCGCGCTCCGGGGCGGGCTAGCTAGCTAGCGCTCCGGGGCTGGCCGGGGCTAGCTAGCGCTCCGGGGCTGGCCGGGGCTAGCTAGCGCTCTGGGGCTGGCCGGCGCTAGCTAGCGCTCCGGGGCTGGCCGGCTCCGGGGCTGGCCGGCGCTAGCTAGCGCTCCGGGGCTGGCTAGCGCTCCGGGGCTGGCCGGGGCTAGCTAGCGCTCCGGGGCTGGCCGGGGCTAGCTAGCGCTCCGGGGCTGGCCGGGGCTAGCTAGCGCTCCGGGGCTGGCCAGCTCCGGGGCTGGCCGGCGCTAGCTAGCGCTCCGGGGCTGGCCAGCTCCGGGGCTGGCCGGCGCTAGCTAGCGCTCCGGGGCTGGCCAGCTCCGGGGCTGGCCGGCGCTAGCTAGCGCTCCAGGGCTGGCTGGTTCAGTAAACTAGTAAATACAGTAAAGGAAAAACTTGAGACTGAAAGGTTTTAACAGTCATCCAAATGACTGAACGTAAACGTTGCTACAGCAACATACTAGGTACTATGATGTTGACATTAGCTAGCTTGCCATCCAAAATGGCAGACACCGGGGCGTCACGTGACCCTGTGACGTCAGGTGAAATACCTCAATAGAGGTTTTCGACCTGACGTGATACTGTTTACGCCGCCATTTTGGAGGTCAAACAAAGCCACGCTTATCAGCAAACAACGCTTGTAATATCCATCTTCTTCATCGCTTACTTTTATCGTAGAATGCCTGATACGTGTTGTGCAGTTAGCTGCCACAACAGAAGAGGGGATAAACCTGGATTAACGTTCCATAGGTTCCCGGCCGATCGACAGCGTCGTGAAAAGTGGATCGCGGCGATCAGGCGAGAGAACTGGCAGCCCACCGAACACGTGCGTTTGTGTGGCGAACATTTTGTCTCGGGTCACTTTTCCAAAAGTTTAAAGATATCGTATGCGAGGTAAATAACAAATTATACATGTAGCCTAGCACCTAGCCTACACGTAAGCCCTGTTAGGCGGTGTTCAGGCTACCTGGCAACTTGCCCCACTAGTCAGGCTACAATGGTTTTATCTTTATACATCCATGGTTTTATATACGTGAGACGTGGACCGCTCGGCCTCATCAATGGGGCTACCTGGCACCGGGCTTCTTACTAGTGTTTGGGCGGCTTACGTGTAGTCTAGGTTTAGCATACACGGTGCCCTCAGGCAAGGCAGAGCCATGTTGTTGGGTGGGTTGTACATTTTAGATGTGAATATGCAATGGACAAAACTAGAATTCGATACTAGACATATTAATTATTATGCGTTTTTCTATATGATTAATGTAACACTCTCTCTCAACCTGGACACTATTTTTCTAACTGCAATGAATTTACTTTTATTTGGTATCACGTTGAAGTAGACTGTTATGGAATTTTTTTGCCACAAAATGTTGTTGGAAATCTTTGCATATGTTGTCATGGCAACCATTCAAACAATGCATGCTGTGAAAAGGGAAAATAGTGTAATGTCGCTCGATAACCCACATGTTGGGCTAGCGGGAGTCGCCATTGTTGTGACCGCCAAAATGGCGCCATCTACTTGTCGACACGGCAACAGTCACGTGGGTCGAAAACCTCTATCCCAGCTGACTACGGGCGAAAGGCGGGGTACACCCTGGACAAGTCGCCAGGCCATCACAGGGCTGAAACATAGACACAGACAACCATTCACACTCACATTCACACCTATGGTTAATTTAGAGTCACCAGTTAACCTAACCTGCATGTCTTTGGACTGTGGGGGAAACCGGAGCGCCCAGAGGAAGCACGCGGACACGGGGAGAACATGCAAACTCCACACAGAAAGGCCCTCGCCGGCCACAGGGCTCGAACCCGGACCTTCTTGCTGTGAGGCGACAGCACTAACCACTACGCCACCGTGTCGCCCACTTCATTTGTATATTAAATGAAATAAAATCCAACCGCATCACCCTTGTTGGTATAAATTCTTGCACATGTGATGTGAATCATTGATCAGGTTTTATTTCATGGTTAAGTGTCACAGATCCTGAGGTTTAATGAAATACTCCAGATTGCAGAGCAAAGAGCTTCCAGGGACACCTAGGCATAACAAGAACAATCAAATTTCTGCCTGGTCTATGTGAAAGTAATATACTGTATTTTATTAGATGGGTTGCTGAGGGCGTGGAGTTTCATATGTTCCACAAGGGTGACTACCAGATTCTCAGTTTTCCTACCACTTCCCCAATAGGTGGATTGGATAAATTGTCTCTATAGCTTGGATTGTGCAAAGTGTGTGCGCGCGTGTGCATGGTTCCTTGTGATAGCTTGGCATCCCATCCAGGATGTACAACCCCAATTCCAAAAAAGTTGGGACAAAGTACAAATTGTAAATAAAAATGGAATGCAATAATTTACAAATCTCAAAAACTGATATTGTATTCACAATAGAATATAGACAACATATCAAATGTCGAAAGTGAGACATTTTGAAATTTCATGCCAAATATTGGCTCATTTGAAATTTCATGACAGCAACACATCTCAAAAAAGTTGGGACAGGGGCAATAAGAGGCTGGAAAAGTTAAAGGTACAAAAAAGGAACAGCTGGAGGACCAAATTGCAACTCCTTAGGTCAATTGGCAATAGGTCATTAACATGACTGGGTATAAAAAGAGCATCTTGGAGTGGCAGCGGCTCTCAGAAGATAGGAAGAGGATCACCAATCCCCCTAATTCTGTGACGACAAATAGTGGAGCAATATCAGAAAGGAGTTCGACAGTGTAAAATTGCAAAGAGTTTGAACATATCATCTACAGTGCATAATATCATCAAAAGATTCAGAGAATTTGGAAGAATCTCTGTGCGTAAGGGTCCAGGCCGGAAAACCATACTGGGTGCCCGTGATCTTCGGGCCCTTAGACGGCACTGCATCACATACAGGCATGCTTCTGTATTGGAAATCACAAAATGGGCTCAGGAATATTTCCAGAGAACATTATCTGTGAACACAGTTCACCATGCCATCCGCCGTTGCCAGCTAAAACTCTATAGTTCAAAGAAGCAGCTGTATCTAAACATGATCCAGAAGCGCAGACGTCTTCTCTGGGCCAAGGCTCATTTAAAATGGACTGTGGCAAAGTGGAAAACTGTACTGTGGTCAGACGAATCAAAATCTGAAGTTCTTTATGGAAATCAGGGACGCCGTGTCATTCGGACTAAAGAGGAGAAGGACAACCCAAGTTGTTATCAGTGCTCAGTTCAGAAGCCTGCATCTCTGATGGCATGGGGTTGCATTAGTGCGTGTGGCATGGGCAGCTTACACATCTGGAAAGACACCATCAATGCTGAAAGGTATATCCAGGTTTTAGAGCAACAGATGCTCCCATCCAGACGACGTCTCTTTCAGGGAAGACCTTGCATTTTCTAACATGACAATGCCAAACCACATACTGCATCAATTACAGCATCATGGCTGCGTAGAAGAAGGGTCCGGGTATTGAACTGGCCAGCCTTCAGTCCAGATCTTTCACCCATAGAAAACATTTGGCGCATCATAAAACGGAAGATACGACAAAAAAGACTTAAGACAGTTGAGCAACGAGAAGCCTACATTAGACAAGAATGGGTTAACATTCCTATCCCTAAACTTGAACAACTTGTCCCCTCAGTCCCCAGACGTTTACAGACTGTTGTAAAGAGAAAAGGGGATGTCTCAGTGGTAAACATGGCCTTGTCCCAACTTTTTTGAGATGTGTTGTTGTCATGAAATTTAAAATCACCTAATTTTTCTCTTTAAATGATACATTTTCTCAGTTTAAACATTTGATATGTCATCTATGTTCTATTCTGAATAAAATACAGAATTTTGAAACTTCCACATCATTGCATTCCGTTTTTATTTACAATTTGTACTTTGTCCCAACTTTTTTGGAATCAGGGTTGTATTCCAGACCCATCCATTCAGTGTTCCAAGGATATTCTTCAGATCCACTGCAACCCTGACCAGAATGAAGTGGTTACCAAAGATGAACAAATGAATAAAGGACCTATCATCATTAAAATGATGGCCCTGTGAGTTTTAATTCATATTTGACAGGTCTTCTTTGACAAACTACATCTTGGCACAAAACTACTGAGATACATATAACCAGAAATAGCTGCATTCCAGAAAGTGATAATACTTATCCAACCAAATTATAAGGTCGTCAACGGAATCTATTGTACGGTATGGTCCTGTATCCCTTCCATAACAGTATAGTATGTTTTGGTGGAAAAAGGCAAATCTCCAGTAGGGCACTATATCAGTGCACCCCAAACCAGTCCTCAAGGACCCACATGATTGTGGCAGTGGGGGCATGGTCAAGCATCAGTTTGTGAATGGACAGCAGGGCCAGGGAAGCTGAGTGGCAGTCAGTACACCTGTTGTCGATTAATGTGTGTTTTTTGCAGTGACAACAAAGGAGGGAGAGAGCGAAATGAAGGGTCCTCTCCCGACCAGAGCGCATGTCTGTGTGTTGTGTGTGTGACTGAACAAGTCGAGCAAAAGCTGAAAAGCCAAAGTGAAGAAAATTACAATAAAGTCTGTGTTAACATAATTTCCCACCTACTGCATGTCAGTATTCCACCGACAGTAGGGACGTGCAACACTGGTGCCGAAAGCCGGGATACTGAAGCAAACAACCCATGGAGTCCTCCCTGCTCAAGACCTCATCCATGCACTCACTACCACCCAACAGAGCCAGCAACAAGTGCTGATTGCCCTCTGAAAGGAACAAGAACAGCACTTTGAAGCCTTCCTGCTGGCCCAGCAGGAAGATCGCCAGGCGTTCCAGCACCTGCTTGTGTCAACAGGGTCCTCGACTGCCACCGCTGCGGACCCATTCCACATCACGCTCACCAAGATGGGGTTGCACGACGATCCAGAAGCCTTCATTGTGCTCTTTGAGCGAGTGGCTGAAGTGTGGGGGTGGTCGGTTGAGTAACGTGTGGCATGTTTACTACCGCTACTGGCTGGAGAGGCGCAGCTCGCCATGCAACAGCTCCTCGCCAACAGTCGGCTTGCCTACGCTGACTTGAAGTGAGCCATCCTGCAGCGTGACAGCTGTTCCCCAGAACACTGCCTGCCAGTGCTTCCGCATGCTGACATTGGAGGAAGTCAGCCAGCTGTTCATGTTCAGCCAACGGCTCTGGGACGCCTGCCGGCAGTGGCTGAGTGCCGACATGATGACGCTGATCATCAATATGGTGACACTGGAGCAGTTCATCACGTGGCTTCTGGCAGGAACAGCAGAGTAGGTCCAGTGCCACCACCCAGTGTCGCTGGATCAAGCCATCAAGTTGGCGGACTCGTGGTGTGCCCCTCCTTTCTTCCCTTTCTATGTCTGTGTCTTCCCCCCCAGGTGAGTGACTCCCATATTTCCGGTGCAGAGGTGAAGCCTGGGCCAGTATGCTGGCGCTGCTGGGAACACGGGAATCTCCAGGGCCAGTGCTCTGCGATGGACGTAGGAGCTGTTGTCCAGATCTCCAACATGCCAGTGACTACCCTCAATTGGACTGGTGCATATCGTATACCAGCGAGTATTCAAGGGGATACATACAGTGGTGCTTGAAAGTTTGTGAACCCTTTAGAATTTTCCATATTTCTGCATAAATATGACCTAAAACTTCATCAGGTTTTCACACAAGTCCTAAAAGTAGATAAAGAGAACCCAGTTAAACAAAGGAGACAAAAATATTATACTTGGTCATTTATTTATTGAGGAAAATGATCCAATATTACATATCTGTGAGTGGCAAAAGTATGTGAACCTCTAGGATTAGCAGTTAATTTGAAGGTGCAATTAGAGTCAGGTGTTTTCAATCAATGGGATGGCAATCAGGTGTGAGTGGGCACCCGGTTTTATTTAAAGAACATGGATCTATCAAAGTCTGAGCACAACACGTTCATGGAAGTGTATCATGGCATGAACAAAGGAGATTTCTGAGGATCTCAGAAAAAGCGTTGTTGATGCTCATCAGGCTGGAAAAGGTTACAAAACCATCTCTAAAGAGTTTGGACTCCACCAATCCGCAGACAGACAGATTGTGTACAAATGGTGGAAATTCAAGACCATTGTTACCCTTCCCAGGAGTGGTCGACCAACAAAGATCACTCCAATAGCAAGGCGCACGATAGTCAGCAAGGTCACAAAGGACCCCAGGGTAACTTCTCAGCAACAGAAGGCCTCTCTCACATTGGCTAATGTTAATGTTCATGAGTCCACTATCAGGAACAACAATGGACAATTGTTGAACTGAACAACAATGGTGTGCATGGCAGGGTTGCAAGGAGAAAGCCACTGCTCTCCAAAAACATTGCTGCTCATCTGCAGTTTGCTAAAGATCACATGGACAAGCCAGAAGGCTATTAGGAAAATGTTTTGTGGACAGATGAGACCAAAATAGAACTTTTTGGTTTAAATGAGAAGCGTTATGTTTGGATAAAGGAAAACACCGCATTCCAGCATAAGAACCCTATCCCATCTGTGAAACATGGTGGTGGTACTATCATGGTTTGGGCCTGTTTTGCTGCATCATTGATGGAACAATGAATTCTGAATTATACCAGCGAATTCTAAAGGAAAATGTCAGGACATCTGTCCATGAACTGAATCTCAAGAGAAGGTGGGTCATGCAGCAAGACAACGACCCTAAGCACACAAGTCATTAAAGAAGAATAAAGTTAATGTTTTGGAATGGCCAAATCAAAGTCCTGACCTTAATCCAATCGAAATGTTGTAGAAGGACCCGAAGCAAGCAGTTTGCGTGAGGAAACCCACCAACATCCCAGAGTTGAAGCTGTTCTGTACAGAGGAATGAGCTAAAATTCCTCCAAGCCAGTGTGCAGGACTGATCAACAATTACCAGAAATGTTTAGTTGCAGTTATTGCTGCATAAGGGGGGGAGGGGGGGGGTCGTCACACCAGATACTGAAAGCAAAGGTTCACATACTTTTGCCACTCACAGAGATGTAATATTGGATCATTTTCCTCAATAAATATACACTATATTGCCAAAAGTATTTGCTCACCCATCCAAATTATCGGAATCAGGTGTTCCAATTACTCCCATGGCCACAGGTGTATAAAATCAAGCACCAAGGCATGCAGACTGTTTTTACAGTTTGGAGCTGGCCCCTTCCTCTTCCAACATGACTGTGCACCAGTGCACAAAGCAAGGTCCATAAAGACATGGATGACCGAATCTGGTGTGGATGAACTTGACTGGCCTGCACAGAGTCCTGACCTCAACCCAATAGAATACCTTTGGGATGAATTAGAGCGGAGACTGAGAGCCAGGCCTTCTCGTCCAACATCAGTGTGTGACCTCACAAATGCGTTTCTGGAAGAATGGCCAAAAATTTCCATAAACACAGTCCTAAACCTTGTGGACAGCCTTCCCAGAAGAGTTGAAGCTGTTCTAGCTGCAAAGGGTGGACCGATGTCATATTGAACCCTATGGATTAGGAATGGGATGTCAGTTAAGCTCATATGTGAGTCAAGGCAGGTGAGCGAATACTTTTGGCAATATAGTGTATGACCAAGTATAATATTTTTGTCTCATCTATTTAACTGGGTTCTCATCATCTACTTTTAGGACTTATGTGAAAATCTGATGTTTTAGGTCATATTTATGCAGAAATATAGAAAATTCTAAAGGGTTCACAAACTTTCAAGCACCACCGGATCACGCATTTGGTGGATTCCGGCTGTAATCAGACCTCAAGCCACCAAAGCCTGGTCCAAAGTGAGGCACTGAGGAGAGCACAAGTGGTGAAAGTTTTGTATGTGCACAAGGATGTTCACAAATATCCACTAGCGTCCATCCACATTCTATTCTGGGGAGAAAAGCATAGTGTAAAGGCAGTGGTTAACCTGTGTCTCACCCACCCACTGATTCTGGGGACTGATTGGCTGGGGTTTAGAGATTTAATGGAGCATGTAGTAGTGGGCAGGTCCTGCCATAACACGTCATGGGGGATCCCAATGTGGCATTGACTGGGGAAGCTGTCTCAGAGCTGTCTATGTCAGCACCACATCAGTGCAATACGAGGAGTGGGGATCAGCCCATCCCTCCTCCCTTGCTCAGGCATTCCCTCAAGGATTTCCCATTAGAACAGATGCAAGACAAGACTTGCTTTTAACCAAGTGAGAGTAATCGATGGTCAACCCCTCCAGCTAAATGTGACACTCTCCTTCCCATATTTCATCTTCCTTCACCTATCCTGTGACATCTTGCTGTTGTCGTTGGGGCACCACTGAAGACGTAACCACCACTCTCCTCCATCTGTCTCTGTCCTCCTCTTCCCTCTGGGACTCCGCAAAGCTCATTCCTGTCCACTCTTTGATGTTGTCTTCCTGGTCTGCGGCTGCCTCTCACTGTCCCCTGCAGGATGGTTTTTGCAAGACCTGATGAGCGGGAGACATGGCTGCACCATTTCAGCTTCCTCTTCTTCACGATTGTAAGGTGGTCATCATGAGGTCCTATTGCTTGTTGTATCAATCTGCAGACTTCTTGGTTTGTTACATGGTCTGTGTAATGGATGCCTAGGATCTTCCTATAGCATCTCATTTCTGTTGCCTGAATCCTTCTTTGTAGCTCTGTTGTAAGAGTCCATGTTTCACAGGCATAAAGGAAGACTGATAAAGCAAGGGAGTGCATTAACTGTACCTTAAAGCGCAGTTTGATGTTCTTATCTCTCCAGATGGTTTGGAGTCTTGCTATCACTGCTGATGTTTGGGCAATCCTTGCCAGAATCTCAGGTTGAGCCTTCATCTGATACAATTGATCCAAGATATTTAAACGATTTCACTGTTCCTAGGACTGTTCCATTGACTCTGATTTCTGAGTTGATGCCTTGGGTGGTGTTGGTCATGAGTTTAGTCTTTTCCGCATTGATCTCCATGCCATATGTAGATGCTGCTTGGTTGAGATGTTCCACCAGGCTAGCCAATTCATCCTCAGTTCCCGCAAGGCCATCTATGTCATCCGCGAACCTTAAGTTGGTGATGGTTCTACCCCTGATGGAAATTGTGCCTTCATGACCTTCCAGGGCATCTTCCATGATCTTCTCTAGGAAGATATTGAAGAGGGTGGGTGACAGGAGGCAACCTTGGCATACTCCCACAGTAGTGCAGAACCATTCGCCTATGCTGCCATTCATGAGAACTGTGCTTGTAGCCTTGTTGTATAGTTGTTCAATCACTCTGACAAGGTTGGCATTGATGTTGCATTTCCTCATAGTTGTCCATAGGGCTGTTTGCCACACCCTGTCAAAGGCCTTCTTGAAGTCCACAAAAACATGATACACGTCTTGATGTTGGAGGTATTTCTCACATATTATTCTTAAATTAAATATTTGTTCAGTGGTGCTTCGTCCAACTTCGTCCATTCTTCCCGTACTTCACAATTATTAAAGATTGTCCTGCATCACTTGGTGCAGCCTATCAAACCGGTGAACAGATAGCCCAGTTGTTCATCCCAAAGAGCCATAAGGAACTCGTATTCCAAGCAGCTAACTTTAATCCTATGGCCGGACATTTAGGTCAGGATAAAACACTATCCCAAATAGTGGTCCAGTCCTATTGGCCAGGGATTTGCAGGGATGTCCATTGGTGGTGTGTGGCGTGCCCCGAATGCCAACTAGTAAATCCAGCAGCCAGCCCAAAAGTGCCTTTGTGCCCTCTCCCTCTAATCGAGACCCCCTTCAAGAGAATTGGCATAGATCTCATTGGGCCATTAGATCAGTAAGCACAGGGATATCACTTTATTTTAGTCCTGGTGGACTACGTAACGCAATATCTGGAAGCGGTGCCTCTCCGCAATATTTCAAGATGTAGTATTGCAGAGGCACTCTTCCACGTGATCTCCTGAGTTAGGATTCCCAAAGAAATCCTGACTGACCAAGGCATTATGTTTAGGTCATGTGCA
This sequence comes from Neoarius graeffei, assembly GCF_027579695.1. Classification (NCBI taxonomy): domain Eukaryota; kingdom Metazoa; phylum Chordata; class Actinopteri; order Siluriformes; family Ariidae; genus Neoarius; species Neoarius graeffei. The sequence continues at coordinate 51,322,541 of NC_083576.1, forward strand.
CGTCGCAAGCTACATGGGTCGTTGGAAATTCAGTCCAGCCACACCAGCATTGATCACCCACAACCAGATGGCTTGGTAGAACGGCTCAAACACTTACATTTTAATTCGGAAGTTTGTGAGTGAAGATGCACATAATTGGGATAAATGGCTCGAGCCCCTATTATTCGGAGTACAAGGGGTCCCATAAGCCTCTACGGGATTTTCCCCATTCGACCTGTTATATAAGCCTTGCAGCATTTTGGACCTTCGACTAGTAAAAACAAAATTCAGTATGTTCTCGACCTGCGCACAAAGCTCCACACCCTCACTCACTCAACCGAGAAGAATTTATGGCAGGCACAAGAACGTCAAGCCTGGCTGTACAACAGGGGAACACGCCTTAGAGAGTTCACCCTGGGAGATAAAGTACTAGTGTTATTGCCCACTTTGAACTCCAAATTGATCAAGTGGCAAGGGCCCTTTAAGGTCACACAGTGAATCAGGGAGGTCAAATATGAGGGGAGGCAAACGGATAGGGATGAGGCACTACAAATATACTACCTCAACCTGTTAAAAAATTGGAATGAGGGGGTCCCCATGGCATTAGTGTCGGTAGTTCTGAAAAAGGCAGACCTGGGGCCAGAGGTAAAAACAAAAGTAACCACTCAAACTGCTCTGGTCCCCTGTGGAGACCACCTCTCACCGGCCCAACTCACAGAGGTTGCCAGGTTGTAAACAGAATTCCGATGTGTTCTCACCCCTTCCCAGCTGCACTCACCTCATAGAACACCACATTGAAACACCCCCAGGGTGGTGGTCAAACCCGTTGCAACAAGGTAGGCAGACTTGGCAATTGCCTAGGGCCCCAGCCCTCGAAGGGCCCCCGCTGCCGAACGACTGGTTATGTATTTCAATAGCAATGACAACTTTTTGAGCGCGGCAGCGCAGCACCTAATGACACTTGTTGAAATACCCTAGTTCCAAGGGGGGGCCCCCTAATGCACAACAGCGCCTCCCTACATGCTTTGGCCGAAAAGTGCAATGACAGTCTGTTGTCAACCCCTCAATGCCCATCTCCGTCCAGTCAAGTGGTTGCAGAGCTCCGCGGCAAAAAAACCCAAAATCAAATATGAAGCGAAATTACCCCTCAGGGAGACAGAAGAGAAAGAAGAAAAGGGAAGAGGAAGACAGAAAAAAACAAGACACTGGTAAGTGAGAACGTACACACTCATTAATACCAAGCGGGTCGACAAGCAAATTTGGTAGCTAGCTTACGTTAATGGTAGTTATCTTGTAGACAGTGTTTATAACAGTGATGTAAACGTTGTCATGCACAACAGGCTTACAAACTTGCAAGGACTGGCTAAAAATTCTAATATGTGCCACACAAATAGGTGAAAGACTGTCAACTTCTCCCAGATTAACTTATTGTGTTTATCAAAATATCATAGAGTTAGTTTCAGCGAGCTGCATGGCTTTCATCAGAAGTAGCTAGTGTGTCGTGAGCATGAATGGAGTAGGACAGGGGATGGCTCACAAGAAAGCTCTTTTTTACATAAATAGGCTACGTTTGTGACCTTGGTCGGATATTAATGCAGTAATTCAGCTAAGAAACCCGAACTTTCTGCAAGGAAGCCCTGCTGCGATCAGCACGGCTAATGGCTACAACATGGCAAGTTTGCTTCGCTTGTGTCTCTGTATTGTTTTTGCTTCCATGGGAAGGAAGGACAGCCCTTGCCATTTTCTCTGATTCTAGTAACCTCTGCAAGAATTCCATGCATCATGACTGAACTGGAACGTGAACGTAATGCATAGATGCAGAGCCCATATATGTGTGTGTGTATATTTTGTCTATTCTTGTGTTTAATTGGGTTTGATAATTATTTATAATAATGTAAAGAGTTCATTTATTAAGTAAAAATCGTAAGAATGATTACAATGTGTGATGTTTATTTATTAAGTCTTCAGTGGGTAGGCGGCCATAAGGCCTTTCGTCGAGGGGGGGATAATTATGGGCCCCAGATCCCCCTTTGCCTAGGGCCCCCAAATAGCTTGAAACGGGCCTGGTGGTGGTGCATAGCTGCCCATACTGCTTACCCAAACATGAAGCAAAAAAAAAAGGTGGTTTGAGACGAACTCAAGGCCATGCTCGAGATGGGCATAATTGAGGAGTCCCCACAGTGACAGGAACAGCCTGGTGGTCCTGGTCCCCAAGACAAACAGGTTGGGTCGGTCCGGTTCGGTGTGGACTATAGAAAAAAAGTCAACACGGTGTCTAAACTCAGTGCGTACCCAATGCCTCGCATTGATGAGTTGCTCGATCGATTAGGCATGGCTCATTTCATTTTTATTCAACACTGGATTTGACAAAGGGATATTGGTAGATCTCCTTGGCTCCTCTATCCTGAGTGAAAATGGCCTTTACCACACCATTCGGATTATACCAATTTGTCATGCTTCCTTTTGGGTTATTTGAGGCTCCCACTACATTCCAGCAGCTCATGGACAAGATCCTCCACCCCATGCCACCTATGCTGTGGCCTCCCTAGACGACATTATTATATATAGCAATAATTGGCTATGGCACCTAGAACACCTTAGGGCCATCCTGGAGTCGTTGAGGCATGCAGGTCTCATGGCTAACCCAAAAAAAAAAAAGGTGTGCGATTGGGCTGGTGGAAGTACAGTATCTGGGTTTCCACTTGGGTCATGGGCAGGTGCGTCCCCAAATTGAAAAGACTGCAACGATTGCTGTCTGCCCGAGGCACCATCAAGAGGGTGGTCCTCACCCTCCAGTACTACCTGTTGGTGTGCCCTTTCACCCTCTGTTTGGACCACACGCCGGTCCAGTGGCTCCACCACATGAAGGATGCCAATGCACGGATCACCCGTTGGTATCTCACCCTCCAGCCTTTTAAATTCAAGGTGGTCCATAGGCTGGGGGCACAGACGGTGGTGGTGGACTTTCGGTCCCATCGGGGGGGTTAGCAGTGGGGGCATGGCCAAGCCCAAGTGGGGGCATGGCCATGGCCAAGTTTGTGAATGGAGGGCAGGGCCAGGGAAGGTGAGTGGTGTCAGTTTACCTGTTGATTAATGTTGTGTGTTTTTTGCAGTGACGACAGAGGATAGAAAAGGAGAGAGACCGCGAAGAGAGGGGTTCTCTCCCGACCAGAGCACATGCCTGTGTGTTGTGTGTGTGACTGAACAAGTTGAGCAAAAGCTGAAAAGCAAAAGTGAAGAAAATTACAATAAAAAAGTCTGTGTTATCATTTCCCGCCTGCTGCACTTCAGTATTCCACCCACATCATGGATGTACAACAATGATTATTACATTTTTTTCTGTTCCCCCCCAAATTTCCATCACAGCTAAAACAAGTGATCAAGCTCAATTAATACCTGGTCCAAGTGTACTGGAAGCAGAAATAAAATAAAATGTGCATCTCTGAGGACTGTTTTGAGAAACAGAGAATATAGTAAATGGTATGACAAATTGCCTTGTTTGAATCTACATACAAATACAGATGTCCAGTGACTTCATAAAGACCCACGTAAATAGTATTAGAAAGGCTTGGTCTGAGCAAAATGTATTTTATTTGAATTAAATGAATGTGAGGTTGTAGCTCCATACTTCCTAGAAAGAGCAAGCTTGAGATTAAGTCTAGGACAGACGATCCTTACATTATCTACTCCATTTATCCAACACTCAGAGTGCAAGGGAGCACCGAGTTTGATGGAACCGTTTTTATCTTTATTTTTAATTGCCGATAGTGGGAAAATCCACATCCAAAAAAACCTTTGACAGGCAGTGCAAGTTCAACAAAAGCCAGGAAAAAAAAAAAAAAAGTCTGTAAAACATGTATATCCCAGTGAAGACACATTCTTATGAATCTTTCAAACCATATAAGGAGCACATTACCTGATCTCTTGCTGTGGACTAGCTCTTCCCAGCTAGGTTGAGTCAGCTTCTCTATATTCCAGAGCACTATTTTCTCACTATGGAGTAAACCTCCTTCGCAGACACAAAGGAACTGTTCATTACAAAAAAAATTTTCCAATACATGTACTTTAGGAAATGTGCCAAATCGCACTGAAAAACAAGTTACTCATTACCAACTATGCTCTTGAGGCTTGGGATTTTATCCTGTATGATTTAAAGAGGGAGCTTTGGTGAGCAATACTGCCATGACATCACAGAATAGCTTTCAAGTGTATACTGGGGTTCAATTCCATGTCAAATTAGCTAAAAAGGAGTCTGTTGAGGTCATGGCTGAATCATCCATGCAGCACTAACTACTATAGTCACAATGAACTCAGACCAACGCAAATAATAAGGAAGCCGATTTAGTTGAAAGCACAGGCTTCTATTTATTGATTGCTGCACACACACATGAACAGATGGTCATATTTACACATATGTAAACAGTCAGTACCTGCAACATGTAGTAACAGAGGCTGCACATGATGTGACTAGTGCTCAGCTACAGATCAGTAAAAACACATGGGCAAATCTGCATATCGATCTGCTTCTTTCTGTTAGAAATCAAAACGCACAGGACAAGCTATCACCCATATAAGTGTTTTAGTGGCCATGGACACTGAAGCTGATCATAGGTTATCCTGGACAAGCAGTAAAAGAACAGTAGAGTTGGACACAGACTTAGACTTTTTAATAAGAATAACCTGAACTCAAGAAACTCAAGCTCAAACCTGTGGAGGGGAGGGGAGGGGGGGGGGGGGGGGGCCCACTTTTCTTAGAGAAATATTGTCCCATTTCCATGAATAGAAAGGACAATAGTACTCAAATGGCTTTTTTGCGAATTCAGTCTTTAGGCAAGTTGCAGCACATTTCAGAAACAGATTGAAAAAAATAATAATTAATCTTGCGCATTTTAAGTCCATCTCTTTGAGCTCCGCCCTCACAGATTCATGTTCAATTAGAAGAGTACGTGTAGAGACAATGTATACAACTTTGCAAAAATTCCTGCTCATATACAGTAGTACTGTGCTAAGTTCTTAAGCACATGCAAAGAAATGCTGTAGAGCAAAGACGCCTCCAAAAATAATGAAATGTGTTTCTACATTAAAAAAAAAAAAGTTTCTATAAAGAGCAGTAATCAACAATAAATGAAAGTCTATTTGGTGTGATAACCCTTTGCTTTAAAAAAAAATTAATCACATTTTTATTATTTTATGTATATATCATACACACACACACACACACACACACGTACGTACGTCTCAGTGCAGTTTTATAAGGAAACTAGCTGTAAGTTTACTGAGCATCTTGCAGAACCAGTGTTCTGGAGACTGTGTCGCACTTGCTTATGTTTGCAGCAAAACCCAGCAGCATTCATTATGTTCTTTGTCTGGAAAACATCCCTTACAGAATATGCCACTTTCTTTTCTGACATGATAGCCTACAAACATTCTTCTGTAACATCCAATTGTGCTAAAAACTAATGTTTGGAAAGATAAAATGTTTTTGTACCGACAACATAGACGTCATTTAAAAAAAAAAAAAAAAAACAACTTGATAATGTTTGGTTGTTTTTTTTTTTTAAGTGGCACCTAAGACTTTTGTACAGTACTGCATGTGTGGCTGGTATTGACATTGCTAGACTACTGCTCTTCAAGAGAAGATAATGTACAGAGAAAAGCTTGTCTACCAAATTCCTTCTTGTTCGTGACAAATAAGCGAATATTCTCAGTCTAACAGCAGGTGTACTCGTCTATTCCTCACTTTCACCCGAAAATCATCTACCATTAGACAATTAAATAAATAGAATAGGTATTTCAAGACAAAGTCAACAAGGCAAGAAAACAAAAGTGCAAAAACCGCAATCATACTGAATTCCATCTTGTGACCATCTAAATATAAATGTGCTGTTTCTGTGGGCCATGTTATCTAGAGGCAGGCCTACAGGAATGCTACTGAGTTGCCCTCTGGGAAAATGTCCTGCACAGCAGGAGATAACACTATGCTGAAAGCCTTGTTCACTCTTCTTTTAGATGGCTGCCACTCATTCTGTTCCTGCATTTCCTTCTCTCTTGCATTGTCCATCATGAGCCTTCATCCACAGCAACAGTGTAACACAGACCGCGTTTTATTTTGCTGTTTCATTCAGGAGACCCATTGCGTTACGAGTGCCAGCACCTTCCATTCAAGGTAACAGCCACCCTTCTACAAAATCAACTTGTTTTATGAACACACACCTGAATTTTACAAAAACAAGAATGCAACACAAAAATCTCTTAATGGGTTGTTTGCAACTTAACTGAATTTATATCCTTTTTAATAAACAGTGCATCAGTCACTTTCATTCATCTCATAGTTCACTATTTTATATATATTTCATCTACATATAATTACACAACTGTAAAGGTTGTACAGTTGCGCGTGCACCCATCGGCACTGTTGTTCATCACTGCACCACACCCTAACATACCACTCAAAACAGGAAATGGTCGATTTACTCCAGACATTTTTTCCACCACAAATTACATTAATACCTGTTCATTCAGCCCTTTAATAGCTTAAAATCATAAATCCACCCATCCTCCCTCTATACTCAGGAAAACAAACATTAAATTATAATTTGTGCTGCAGTAACATTACACACCAACCTGCACAATGGTTTTTCAATTCGCTATATAAAAAAGAAAACAAAATAGCAATGCATCTCCACACAGCACACATCATGCAAAGGATAGTGCATTAAACGGCCTATGAAGAAATCAAACACGTTGCTGTGAGCTGCTGTTATTTGTATCCTTGCAGGTCTGCACTTTTTTTCTTTTTCTAGAAAAAGGATTTTCTATAGTTTGGTTTATATTAATAATATAGATGATGGATAGTTTTAGTCAGTCATTCACTGTTAAACATGACGCTATGTCATTTCAGTGGTTTAGAGCTGCATGGTACAATTAATTCAGATGTTTTATGACTTCAAAATGCAAACAAATCAGAGGAGGAAAAAAAAGCCTCCGATTTGGTACCGTCACGGTCATTAAAAGAACATCTTACTGCAACTAAACATGAACATGTAGAACAAGGTGTAAGTCCACCAGAGTCACAGTCAAAGGTCAGTATGTGAGTTCTGGGCCCTCTGATTGCACAGACCTCTCTCTGTAGCCAATCAAAACTACAGCAAGTCCCTCTTGTTGCCAATTTGAAGCCTACATCAACCAGATGATTTCAGTATCAAGAAACAAGGCTTCCCTCTAGTGGATGGCAGTGTTATTTTGCTCCAAAGATAAATAAAAATTACACTCAACAGGCACTTGATTGCAACCACATAAACACTTAGCCATCAAGTTACCGCGCCTTTGATCCTTACTGATCCTCAGATAAAGAAGGCGATTTTTAGAAAGTCTAAGACACTTAGCAGTTTTACACTTAGCAGCCCAAGCTTGAATCCCCTTTGAGCCTGGCCTCACGCACCAACAGAAAGCACAAAATTAGCATGCACAGCTATTTTACACCTTGCAATGCAGACAAGAAAGCACTGTTCTATCAATTCTCACACTAACCTTGGAGACAAACAGTGCCACAATGCCTGAAGATGCCATACTGTTTAACACCCAAGCTGGGGGGGTAAAAAAAAAATAAATAAAAAATGGATAGCAAGAACTAACAAGGTTTCAGATGTCATATTTGGAGCAGAAAGAAAATGACAAATGAGGTAGAGACATCAAACCAGCCACTTCAGAGAGAGAGAGAGAGAGAGAGAGAGAGAGAGAGATCACTCCAGACTGTGGTGGTGGTGATTGAAAGAGGGACAGGAAAGCCTTTGACTTCCTTCAGGATTTTTTCCATGCAGCTCAAATCTCCCGGTGGCGTAGAGGCGGCTCTGAATCATCCATGGGCAGCACAAGACGCGTGCCCCGGATCACCAGCTCATGGTCGCCAAAGGTCAATTCTCGATCCAGAGCCTCATCAGATTGGACGCCTGCTGCACCGGCTGGCATGCTGATCGTGCGCGTGCCCGTCGCATCTGTGCTAACCGTGATGTCCCCATAAGTCAGGCTGATGTCCCCATCGTTCAGAATAAGGTCCGAGTCATCGTCCTTCAGCTGGCCCTCATTCTGCATGGAGAAGATGAAGCAATCAGTGAAATATGTAAGAGCACAGTTCTTTGGAACTGAAGCATTTTCTTAACCGAGTCCTTGACTCTAATCAAAACATGAAGTGCAGTCATTTAAATAGACTTTGGACCGAACAATAAAAGTACTGTGCAAGAAATTGTTCCTTTAAAAGGTAAACATTCACCAATCAAGCAGAAGTTTTCATGTTTCTAGGGAGGATGATTCAAGGAGCTGGTGTAGCCTGTAAACCAGACCATCACAGGGCACCATGCAAACAGTCATACCAAGGGGCAATTCACCTATTGGCATGCGTTGTTTAGAAGGTGGAAAAATATGGGGGGGGGGGAACCCATATGGGCACAGGAAGAACATGCACAGAAACTCTACGCAGTCAGTCACCGAGCTCAGAACCAAACCCGAGATCCTGGAGCTTTGAGGCAGCAATGCTACCCAGTGCACCACTGTGCAACCTCAAAGATGTAATCCACATACCTAAATTTCCTAATTTGGTCATTCCCCCCCCTCTGTTGGTGTTGTTACCCACATGAATTTCTGTTCACTCTCCATTAACTTTAAGGATTTATTTTCATTCCAGTAACGATGCTTGATATGCGGTCAGTCAGGCTTTGCTGTCTGGGGAGCCTTATTTACCCTCAGCAGCACGGTATCGGTTTTGTGATCAGATTTAAATCCTGAACTTTTTCAAATTTGTTATTACTATGGTCGAACTCCTTTAGCTGTTTGAGTACCACTTTCTATATAATTCTGCTTAGAAAATGCAGACTATAAATTTATCTATAGTTGATATTTAATTAATAGATCCAAGTTTTGAGAAAATCTTGAAATGAGACAGTAAATTGTTCCATAGAAACCATTTCCAAAATAGTGTTGCTGAGAGTTTCAAAGACAGACAAAAAAGAAAATTGAGATCTGCTTTAAAGGGCAAGAGGTGGATTTTTAGCTCATTTTATCTGTTCTATTTGTTTTTGAAATGCTGGAGGCAAAAGTAATGAACATGGTCGCCATAAAAAATTTATTTTAAAGGAGGATAAAGCGGCTAGAGATAATGAGATGAGAACTGAAGGCAAATTTTTTCAATCAAAATTCTATTTCTCTCATTTTATTAAATATAGGAATGCATTTTTGACAGCTATTTTGTCACTGCTATAGCAAGTTACAGTACGAGTGTTTGAAATATGCTACTAGTGCATCTCAAAAAATTAGAATACCATGAAAAGTTCTTTTTTTCATAATTTAATTCAAAAAGGTAAACTTTCATATATTCTATATTAATTACATGTAAAGTGAAATATTTAAAACCTTTGTTTTAATTTTGATGATTATGGCTTATAGCTCATGAAAATCAGAAATCCAGTATCTCAAATTATTAGAATATTCCCCAAGATCAATCAAAAAAAGGATTTACAATACAGAAATGTCCAACTTCTGAAAAGTATATTCATTTATACACGCAATGCTTGGTTGGGGCTCCTTTACCATGAATTACTGTATCAATGCGGTGTGGCATGGAGGTGATCAGTCTGTGGCACTGCTGAGGTGTTACTGAAGCCCAGGTTGCTTTGATAGTGGCCTTCAGCGTATCTGTATTTTTGGGTCGGGTGTTTCTCATCTTCATCAATACCCCATAGATTCTCTATGGGGTTCAGGTCAGGCAAGTTGGCTGGCCAATCAAACACAGTAATATCATGGTCAGCAAACCATTTGGTAGTAGTTTTGGCACTGTGGGTAGGTGCTAAGTCCTGCTGGAAAAGGAAATCAGCATCTCCAAAAAGCTCGTCAGCAGATGGAAGCATGAAGTGCTCTAAAATCTCCTGGTAGATGGCTGTGTTGACTTTGGACTTGATAAAATACAGTGGACCAACACCAGCAGATGACATGGCACCCCAAATCATCATAGACTGTGGAAACTTCACACTGGGCTTCAAACACCTTGGATTCTGTGCCTCTCCACTCTTCCTCCAGACTCTAGAACCGTGATTTCCAAATTAAATGCAAAACGTACTTTCATCTGAAAAGAGGACTTTGGACCACTGAGCAAGTGTCCATTTCTTTCTCTCCTTAGCCCAGATAAGACACTTCTGACATCGTCTCTGGCTCAGGAATAGCTTGATATTAGGAATGTGAAAGTTGTATCCCCTTTCTTGAAGATGTCTGTTCGTGATGGGTCTTGATACAGTGACACCAGCCTCAGTCCACTCCTTGTGAAGCTCTCCCAAGTTCTTGAATCAATGTTTCTTGACAATCCTCTCAAGACTGCGGCCATCCCTGTTGCTTGTGCACCTTTTCCAGCCACCCTTTTCAGCAATGACCTTTTGTGGCTTACCCTCCTTGTGGAGGGCATCAGTGATCATCTTCTGGACAACAGTCAAGTCAGCAGTCTTCCCCATGATTGTGGTTGTGTGTACTGAACTAGACCGAGAGATACACTGTGTTCATACTGTTTTACTCAAACTTGAAATGAAATATTCTAATATTTTGAGATGTTTTTTTATGTTTTTGTACTGTATGCTATACTGATTAAAATTAAAATAGAAAAATGCTTGAAACATTTTAGTTTATGTGTAATGAGTCTATAATATATAACATTTTCACTTTCTTAAATAACTGATGGAAAATATTGAACTTTTTCACAATATTCTAATTTTTTGAGATGCACTAGTATATCAGTCCATATGTCAAAGCAATGGCCGTAAACGAGATTCATTGAGACCTGTGCGACACTTCGTAGGACGGAAGTAAAACGTACAGCGGAAATCAAAGTGACCATCATCTGCCAAAAGACGCGCGCGCCCTCCTTTGAATGCTGACGTAAGCAAGCCGGAAGTTGTGTTTGTTTTGATAGCAATCAGGAAAGTTTGAAAAAAGTAGGCAGTAATCATCATTTAAACTCATTTTTGTGCAATATTTCGTTTGGAAAACAGTTTTCAAAATGGCGGCACTGACACCTGGCTGAAACTTCACGTTTCAAAGTCTCACACAAGTCTCATGAAGATCATGCAGATAAGTGACGCCTGCTGTGGACCAAACGAACTAAATTCAACATGGCTAAAAACCGAATAGGCTGATAAGTGTAACATTTAATTGCAATTAGTTGCCAATACGAGTCACAATATAAGGTTACTAAAACCGAAAATGTAATTGAATAACACATTAAGAAATAAAGCAAACTTAAAAATGACTTCAGTTCTCCTTTAATAAAAAAAAAAAAATTTAAATAATGCAAGCTAAAGCTTTCCTTTCAGAAGGAGGTCACTGAGTACATTCTGTTGTGCATGAGGCTGACCTCGCACGCCTGTGGGCTGGTGAGGCATCGGGCCAGTGGGCCACAGCATGCTGGCAGAGTGGCTGTGAGCGGCGGCCCACTGTGAGTCAGAATGGGCTTAAGATAGCTGCAGGAGAGCAAGGTCAAGGAACAGTGTGTAGAAATGCAGATTAAGGACACAAAAGGATAGAGTTTAAGAAATTATATGATCTTCGGACAAGCAGCCTTCAGTATTATATTAAACTCAATAAGTAGAAAATTTACTTTGTACAAAACTGAAATATAGTACCATGTAAAACCATGACGGAGATACGATCAAAGACTGATCTGTGGGTAATTATCCAGTGGGATTAAAATCTTCCTTTCTTTGTCTGTCTGTCTCCCCCCCCCTCCCCAAATTCAATACTGTCTGCATTGTTATGTCACAAAGGATACTTGTGGTCAAAGTTGTACCAAATCCTAAATAACCAGGCACTCTCCTGTTTGGTGCTCCTCCTCTCTAATCCGTCAGGGCCAATCTGCAGAAATGTGTCCACAGACAAGAGTTAATATGGACATTATAGTGCATTTAAAACCGTATGCATGTCTTCAGCATACCTAAAAAAAAAAAAAAAAAAACCCACACTTACCGAATTGTCCTGGTCTGGGTCCACGCCAACACTGTTAAAACAAAAATCATGAATAACAAACAAACTAAATAAAATATCAACATACTGAATGAACAAATGGTTCATATTTCAAAGAGTAGGACCCCATTTTAATCAATGACCCAAACATCTCGATGTTCTTCCTGCCAGTATAAACTTTCTAGATATAGTTTTTAAAAGCTGCAGTGGTTAGACTGGTTTGGCTCTGAAAAGAGGAATATAAATGAGTATTGTATTACCTCTACCCTAATCCTAGCCCAGGAACTAGTGGAAAAGCTAAGCCACAAAAACATCATTAAAACTCTCTATAAATGTCTATTAGATACAGTTTAAAAGGAAGGAGTGTAAATACGCAGGACTCACCGGATCCGTTGGAAAGACAACATTTGAGTGGTGCCTCCTCCACATATCCATACGGTGAAGAAGACCACCAGCAGTGTGGTGGAGAACATCATCTGTCGTGCATACGTGGCTGTGTCTCTGATAGAGAGGGCAAAAGTCATGGCCCCTCGGAGACCTAGGAAAGAGAGTGGGGGAGAGGGGGAGGGGCAATGTGTGATATTTCTTGCTCAGATTTGATAAACTTGATTTGACGAAATATCCATGATTTTATTTTGTCTGATCAAACTGAATCATTTGTATGACTTTCATGATTGGAACACTCCAACGCACAAATGCCCTCTTTAGTTATTCACTGAATGTGTACTTCAGTGAATAGAAGATAGGTTGCTTTCCACTGCCTTAATAATACAATAACTTGAATCTTTTTCCATTGCAATTGCCACTTTACACTTTTCCAAAGCAATGGAAGAGTGTATAATTACTTATTTATTTTACATGAAACCATTCATTCAAAACAGATTTCACTACTGGGTTATATTTTAAAAAATTAAAAATACAAATATTTCAGTCTAACTCAAAATCAACAAACCTGCAAACATCATCATGTGCTGAAAGTTGGAGCTTATCTTGTTCCTGCGGCCCAAGTTGAGCAGGAAGGAGAGTGGGTAAATATTAGCTGCGCGGCCCAGGAAAATGGCCAACTGGAATAGAAAGTCGTTAAGGAACCAAAGAACTCTAAGCACAGGCTATTTGCCCTTCCTGTTTTCATAAGCGCAGTTTTTCTCTTTCTCACACGCACACACCCACCCAAGACGATTCACTCAGTAGATAGTCACTAGCCACTTCCTCAGTGGAATAAGCCAAAATGAAGTCAACCTCACATTTAGACTGGAGCACCACTAATCCCATGCATTTAAAGTCTGTGTGATTTCAGAAACTTGACTTGAGTCTGACTAAGGTTCATGCTTTAGTTCATAATTTTCATGCTTGCACAAACTTGCACTACCCACACCCTCTTATGTATTCAACGAATCAATGACACAGATTTAAATAAAAAAAAAACCTTAATCTCGTCACCATTTCAGGATACAAACGCTCCCACGATAAAGATGGGGTTGAAGACATGGTTCTGGAAGGTGAAAAGTGTCAGGCCCATGTAGGAAAAGATGAAGTTCTCAGCCAGGAAATTCAGCAGCTCAAATAACTAAAAAGGAGCACCGTGAAGCAGAGTATTTATATCTTTGGCAACATTTGATAAAAACCACAATGAGAAAAGCAAGAAATGAGCACAACAGTAGTACGGATTGACAAACAGAGCATGGCAAGGTCATACATGTGCAGGAAGTGTAACTCCGTACCATGTGATGTTGCACTGTCAATATTGTGACCCGTGTTATACGTATGTGTGAGACACGGTGCAAAAAAGTCTCTCAAATTTCTCAGTTTCAACATGATGGGTTGTCTTACTATTTTCAGTGAAATATAGGGTTTCCATGATTTGCAAGTCACTTTGTTTTTATTTATATTTTACACAGGGTTCCACCTTTTTTGGAAATGGGGTTGTGGACATCACGCACAAAGTTTACACACACCTACTCATAAGTTTTTCTGTATTTTGACTTATCTGAAGACATCAAAACTATCAAATAACATCTGGAACACATATGGAAAACAAAACGTGTCTTTAAAAAAAAAAGTTTTAGCCAGCGTTTACCTTGACGCTTTGCACACTACTGGCGTGATCTTAACCAGCTTCATGAGGTAGTCACCTGGAATGCTTTTCAATGAACAGGTGCCTCGTCAAAAGTTAATTAGTGCAATTTCTTTCCTTCTTAATGCGTTTGCGATCAAACAGTAAATAATAAATAATAAAAATACAGTAAATAGCCCTATTACCAACAGTCATAGTCCATGTTGTATCATGAACTGTTCAACTAAGTGAAGAGGAACGACAACCATCATTACTTTAAGACATGAAACATCTGTTAGTTAATAAAAATAAAGAAAAACCACTGAATTAGAAGGCGTATCCAAACTTTTGACTGGTACTGTATATAGCCATGGGAAAAAAAATTAAGAGGCCACAACATTAAAAGTTGCCTTTTAATTTTTTCCAGAGCTATATTAAAAAAAAAAAAAAAAAAAAAAAAAAAAGGGGGGGGGGGGGGGGGGACCCACACGTATGCACAGTGGTGCTTGAAAGTTTGTGAACCCTTTAGAATTCTCTATATTTTTGCATAAATATGACCTAAAACATCATCAGATTTTCACACAAGTCCTAAAAGTAGATAAAGAGAACCCAGTTAAACAAATGAGACAAAAATATTATATTTGGTCATTTATTTATTGAAGAAAATGATCCAATATTACATATCTGTGAGTGGCAAAAGTATGTGAACCTCTAGGATTAGCAGTTAATTTGAAGGTGAAATTAGAGTCAGGTGTTTTCAATCAATGGGATGACAATCAGGTGTGAGTGGGCACGCTGTTTTATTTAAAGAACAGGGATCTATCAAAGTCTGATCTTCACAACACATGCTTGTGGAAGTGCATCATGGCACGAACAAAGGAGATTTCTGAGGAGCTCAGAAAAAGTGTTGTTGATGCTCATCAGGCTGGAAAAGCTTACAAAACCATCTCTAAAGAGTTTGGACTCCACCAATCCACAGTCAGACAGATTATGTACAAATGGAGGAAATTCAAGACCATTGTTACCCTCCCCAGGAGTGGTCGACCAACAAAGATCACTCCAAGAGCAAGGTGTGTAATAGTCAGCGAGGTCACAAAGAACCCTAAGGTAACTTCAAAGCAACTGAAGGTCTCGCTCACATCAACATTAGCCAATGTTCATGAGTCCACCATCAGGAGAACACTGAACAACAATGGTGTGCATGGCAGGGTTGCAAGGAGAAAGCCACTGCTCTCCAAAAAGAACATTGATGCTCGTCTGCAGTTTGCTAAAGATCAAGTGGACAAGCCAGAAGTCTATTGGAAAAATGTTTTGTGGACGGATGAGACCAAAATAGAAATTTTTGGTTTAAATGAGAAGCGTTATGTTTGGAGAAAGGAAAACACTGCATTCCAGCATAAGAACCTTATCCCATCTGTGAAACATGGTGGTGGTAGTATCATGGTTTGGGCCTGTTTTGCTGCATCATTGATGGAACGATGAATTCTGAATTATACCAGCGAATTCTAAAGGAAAATGTCAGGACATCTGTCCATGAACTGAATCTCAAGAGAAGGTGAGTCATGCACCAAGACAACAACCCTAAGCACACAAGTCGTTTTACCAAAGAATGGTTAAAGAAGAATAAAGTTAATGTTT
Source organism: Neoarius graeffei (assembly GCF_027579695.1). Lineage (NCBI taxonomy): Eukaryota > Metazoa > Chordata > Actinopteri > Siluriformes > Ariidae > Neoarius > Neoarius graeffei. Next base: position 51,338,205 of record NC_083576.1, read on the forward strand.
TGGAATGACCAAGTCAAAGTCCTGACCTTAATCCAATCGAAATGTTGTGGAAGGACCTGAAGCGAGCAGTTCATGTGAGGAAACCCACCAACATCCCAGAGTTGAAGCTGTTCTGTACGGAGGAATGGGCTAAAATTCCTCCAAGCCGGTGTGCAGGACTGATCAACAGTTACCGGAAACGTTTAGTTGCAGTTATTGCTGCACAAGGGGGTCACACCAGATACTGAAAGCAAAGGTTCACATACTTTTGCCACTCACAGATATGTAATATTGGATAATTTTCCTCAATAAATAAATGACCAAGTATAATATTTTTGTCTCATTTGTTTGACTGGATTCTCTTTATCTACTTTTAGGACGTGTGAAGATCTGATGTTGTTTTAGGTCATATTTATGCAGAAATATAGAAAATTCTAAAGGGTTCACAAACTTTCAAGCACCACTGTGTGCATGTATGTCACATATATGCTTAACATATAGAACATGCATACAAATGAAACTGGGAATAAAGCTTGCAGGACTTCAAATCTAGACATTTAGATTAGTGACAGGTCTTACTTGCTTGGTCCGGTCTTGTGACTCAGGAGAGAGGTTGTTATAGGTGTAATGAGCCTGTGTAATCCCACAGAAAAGAACTGCTACTACACCTAAGCATACAAACAAACAATACAGAACCCACATTAGGCTCCAAAAACATCATTAACCATGAGATGTGCAGAATTTGTCAGAATTAGAGCAGGTCACCTGTAAAGCCACAAGCTTCAGCCAACAGGAATGTGCTCCAGGACATGAGGAAGAAGAGAGCCGTTTCTAACAGCTGGAAATCCCGCAACTTGGTAAATTTGGTAACGTGAGGAGGAGTCAAGGAGCCTTACTCGGCATTATCCTTAGGCACTGTGTGCTGAAATGCATTGATGGAAAGTGCCTAGCCATTTAACGTAATGTTATCATGATATGATAATTACCTACATCTATTCTGGCTGGATACGATTTTTAAAACAAAGAGCAAGTTGGATAACAGCCAGCTACTTAGAAACTGCTATTTGATGCCTGCCAGGTTGTATTACATTGGCTGGCTAAATTTAATCATGGACATTTTCATGGGACCTTCCCAAGCATACACAAGATCACGCATGGTATAACGATTGATGAGCAGACTCTAGACCTTTCCACAACATCTTTACAGAATGTTCAAAAATCTGTCCCATGTAAAGGATATCAAGGCAGTCATTACACCAGTAGCCACTCCAAGAGCAAAGGAACCACTGAAGACTCCCAGAAAGATACCAAATGACTTTAGCATGGCCATGGCTTCAAATGTATGACTGTTGTCTCCCTCAGGCTGATATGCAACAATTGACCTAAACAGAGAAACAAATGCAGATGAGATGAGGACACAAAGCCTGACACTCACAATGGTCACTCAAATCATAAAAAGAAAAAGGAATATCCAAGTATACCATCATGGTTCAAGTAACCACAATTCAACACAAACAATAATAAAATGTTGTGTTGTCTTTATAAAAGGCAAAAAGATCAGAGAAAATGAAAACGAGAAGGCACAGCACACCATGCCCTAGCTACCCAATAAACTGAACCACATTCCCCATTATCATAAACCAGGACATTTGTTTTCGGTGATGTAAAACTCCTAGCTTAACACGTACCAGCCAAATTTAATGTTCTACTGCACACAGAAAAGGAAAATACAATGAGCATTCTAGTAAATGCTGTAAATACAGTCTGGAGTTTGAGGATACCAAACATTGTAAACTACCACATTGACTTTTGTGTGGTTGGTTATTCAATACTTTCATTGCTTTACTTCAATTTTATTAAAAAGCTAAATTAGACAAACAAAAATTATAAACGCACTGAAGCAATTTTGAAGACCTGCTTTTTTTTTCCCTTAAATGGAAATCCGGTATTGATGTTTCCCCATATTTCAGAGGCATAAAGCGCTAAGCAATACAAATAAAAGTGCGAGCTGGACAGATAGGGGGTGGCTAGACTAAGTAACTGTTCTACATAACGGCAGCTGGGGGTCAAACCATAAAACAACATACCTTTCATCCAGCCAGCAAATTCCCACAGTCCTGCCTCAATATCTCATTAACTGTAAGTAATTAATTAGGATGTGAGACTGAATACAAAAGCCCCTACATACTGAACCTGGTCACAGACTCGAGCTAAAATGATTTGGTGCATTATATTTTATTCCATCTTTAACCAGCAATTTCTCTGCTTTGGCTGTCAAATCACAGCAACATTATAATAAAAATGGGAATATTCAGATTTAAAAAAAAAAAAAGTTTGCAAATATGTATGAGTATATGGAATGCAAAATGAAAAATTATGCCATACTGTGTAAAAATGTACAACTTTTTAGTTTGGTACAAAAATGGGGTCTAGTCTGAGGTTTGACTGTGGGTCATTCGCTCCGCATACTCTGGATTACACCAGGCAATGCACACGCAAGAAAACAAACTAACTGCAGGGTCCAAGCTACTTGTGCAGCACACCCGTTGAGGGGCGTTCTTTCCTTGTGGTTACCACCCTCTATGCACTGAGCCACACCTCCAGGGCAGTGCCGGCCCACCCCACTGTGCCTCCGGTAATAAAGGAAAATTCTGAGTTGAGAACATGAGTCCAGCAGGAGGAAAGCAAAACAAAAAACACACAAGTGTTAGGAACATTCTACACCGAGTATTGTTTTGGATTAGAAATAAACTACAGCACAGTCAGTCAAATGAAACATGCTCAGCATATGAGAATTGCAAGCAGAAGTGAATACTGAATTATTTATTTAGCAAATCTACAGTGGGATCTGTGGTTTGTTTGGTTTTTTTTTTCTTTCCTATACACCCCCCCCAAAAAAAAAACCTCAGTGGAAATTGCACAGATTTAATTCAAACACATTTGGCTAATATGAAACAAAAGAATGTATGATTACAGATACAGTGTCTTGCAAAAGTATTCATCCCCCTTTGTGTTTGTCCTGGTTTGCTGCATTACAAGCTAGAATTAAAATGGATTTTTGGGAGGTTAGCACCATTTGATTTATACAACATGCCTACCACTTTAAAGGTGCAAATTGTTGTTTTACTGTGACACAAACAATAATTAAGGTGAAGTGGGGGAAAAAAAAAACCCCACAGAAATCTGGAGTGCGCATTAGGTATTCACCCCCTTTCCTATGAAACCCCTAAATAAGAGCTGGTCCAACCTATTAACTTCATAAGTCACAATCAGTTGACTAAGATCCACCTGTGTGCAAACTGTCACATGCCTGTATCAGGGATGAGAATGAAAAATATTTAAAAAAGTCTGAAAAAACCAGGGCGGGGCCCATGGCCCAGGGGGGCGGGGCCCAGGGGGGCCCATGGCCCAGGGGGCGGGGCCCATGGCCCAGGGGGGCGGGGCCCAGGGGCTAATGATTTTTGGCTATTTTTTATTTATTTTTTTTTATCCCAAAACCATTAATTTTATCAGCAAAAAGTTGCAATGTATTTGGAAATAAATTCCCCTTCTTGGTGGACTACCAGATGAAAATGATTAATATGATACAAGAGACTTGTTTTTAATCAATTCACATTTGATGATTTCAAAAAATCAATGCACCTTTTAATATAAACAAGCTCTACAGTATTATATTTCAGCATTTTAGCTATTCATGTCTTTGAATACTCTAATCCTTTAAAATGAAGTGCAAACCAGAAAAAAGTTCTGTCATATAATTCTCTTAAGCTTTCTTCTGATGTTATCATGGTAGCAGGAGCTCTTGCATATTAAGCAGGCAACATTCAACATCACTCATCACTTCCCTTTCAACTGTTGTGTACTAACTAGGTTTTATGTGGACAGGATGTTGTGTAATGTAATACAGATACCATATGGTCAATTTGAAGATCAAGATGGTGATTTTGAGTTAAAGAACAGGCATGTACAATGGGCATTACATATTGGAAAAAATTTTTTAAATCAAAAACTATAAGTTCATCTCGGCCTCAAAAAATGTGGGCAGATGCTCCCGCGCGGCACATGCCAGCAATTCCCCCCCCATGAAATGAGCAATAAGTAGGAGAGTTATACACGGTATCATACCTAAAATTTTATCAGAAATATAGATATGATACTATGATTCTCCCCAACATGCTACATTAGACAAGCTAACCTCATTTATAAAAAGATACACACTTATATATGACGTGTATTTGATATATATGATGTATATTCATACACTGTTACTTTACGGAAATCTTCAATAAGTTTGGTCTTTTCATGACAGCTTGTTGTAGACCTATAATGCACATGAAATGACGCTCCTCACCTCAACATGTCCTTTACAATCAATCATTTAAGCCACCATGGGCAATGCTGAACTCACTGCTGCAAACAGTACATCGCGCGAAACTGTCATTATTTTCTACCCTTATTAGACAGGGAGATTCTTTTGTGTAATCTGAGCTGAAGTGGGTTTTGTACTTTCGTTTTTTGGGGCGCGCGCTCTCTCTCTGCTATGCCGGTCGGTCCTCGAGAAAAGGGATAAAAGCCCGCCCACACTGAAAGCTGATTGGCTTATTTTGCTGAGTAACCCAATCAGGATGCTCTTTGTCTGGCATGCGCTACATGAACAGGCACACAGGCAGTGTTGCCACATTGGGTGGTTTTAAGTGCATTTTGGCGGGTTTTGAACATATTTTGGGCTGGAAAACGTCAGCAATATCTGGCAACACTGCACACAGTCTCCCTCGCGCGCGCACATTCTAAGATGCGTGATGCAGACCTTAATGTTGCGCGCGCACGCTCTTGCTCGCTTCTATCAATATGCAGGAGACTCCTGCAAGTTCTGGGAGACTTGGGATGTCTGCGTTATAAGGTGACCACAGATCGTTAATCATACACCCCCCCCCCCCGAAAATTTCTCAACGGATTTACATCGATCTCAAAAACGATCATTTTGGTCTGAAAAAGTCGGAAATCCGCCGATCGGCGGAAAATTCTCATCCCTGCTGTATAAAATCAACCTGCTCTGGAAGGACCCCTGTTCTGGAGTGCTCCCCCAAAATCCATTTTAATTCCAGCTTGTTATACGACAAAACAGGACAAAACACCAAGGGGGATGAATACTTTTCCAAGACACCAATGTAAACACTTTCCAAATAAGTAAAAATGCAACAAGCAACAGCAGCTCATGACCACTGGTTTTGGTCAGGCAGGCCAATGTTGTTAACAATAATGATCATAAAGCCTGAAACCAAATTACATTGAGATATCACACTTCACTTACATTACATGGTAGTAAATTTTTAGAGGAACACCGTAATAGGCAGTTGGGAGTTGAAAACGTACGGGTCATGCAAGATATAGTCTAATAGCTAGTTTTGAGCAATTTTATCATCAAACAGGGTTGCCAGGTTTGACCTAGCTTCCAAATCTACAGCTCAAAAACCACACAAAAGGCTTGAAACTAAGGCACTGGAAAAGAAAAACATGTTTATATGCGGCGGCACGGTGGTGTAGTGGTTAGCGCTGTCGCCTCACAGCAAGAAGGTCCTGGGTTCGAGCCCCGGGGCCGGCAAGGGCCTTTCTGTGTGGAGTTTGCATGTTCTCCCCGTGTCCGCGTGGGTTTCCTCCGGGTGCTCCGGTTTCCCCCACAGTCCAAAGACATGCAGGTTAGGTTAACTGGTGACTCTAAATTGACCCTAGGTGTGAATGTGAGTGTGAATGGTTGTCTGTGTCTATGTGTCAGCCCTGTGATGACCTGGCGACTTGTCCAGGGTGTACCCCGCCTTTCGCCCGTAGTCAGCTGGGATAGGCTCCAGCTTGCCTGCGACCCTGTAGAAGGATAAAGCGGCTAGAGATAATGAGATGAGATGAGATGTTTATATGCCCTCAGACTGATTATTTGCTCTAAAACAAGAGCTTGGCAGTCATGTTGTGTTTTCAAGCCATCCCCATCTGGCAACCCCAGCAACTGCTCTGTGCAGTAATAACTGAAAGCTACATGGGGAAGTGCACTCACTGCCCCATGATTTAGCAACTAGAAAGGAGAGCAAATTTGAAATTGTTGGTTCCTCAAGAGCTAATTAGTATTTCACCAATGATGACTTTATGAAAATTAATATTTTGCTGAATAGCTGATATACATTGCAGAGATCTGCTCCACCTGCCCCTATGGACAAACTGCTACTGGTAACAAGTTTCTGTTCCAGTCTCTCCATGACTTAAGTTTGTCTAAGAGCCTTTCAATTACATAATTGTGTTGTGACCTCTTGTAAATATTAAATGGTTTGCTTGGGTTGGTTCCCAGTGTTATCTGTAGGTCAAAGCAAATCTCAACCGTTTTCCATGGCATGCTCCAGACTGCCATGTTGCACACTTAAACAGGGTGGAAAAATCAATAGGTTGCTTTTCCCTTTGACGCTTAAACAAAGTACATAACAAAACTAATCTAATTTAACCTGACTGCAATAATTTGGCTTGTTTTATTTATTGCTGCATATCTAGCCTTTTATTAAACTGCCTAACAGTGCATTTAAAAAAAAAAAAAAAAAAAAAAAAAAAAAAAAACAGCTGTACAGTGGTGCTTGAAAGTTTGTGAACCCTATAGAATTTTCTACATTTCTGCACAAATATGACATCATCAGATTTTCACACAAGTCCTAAAAGTAGATAAAGAGAACCCAGTTAAACAAATGAGACAAAAATATTATACTTGGTCATTTATTTATTGAAGAAAATGATCCAATATTGCATATCTGTGAGTGGCAAAAGTATGTGAACCTTTGCTTTCAGTATCTGGTGTGACCCCCTTGTGCAGCAATAACTGCAACTAAACGTTTGCGGTAACTGTTGATCAGTCCTGCACACCGGCTTGGAGGAATTTTAGCCCATTCCTCCGTACAGAACAGCTTCAACTCTGGGATCTTGGTGGGTTTCCTCACATGAACTGCTCGCTTCAGGTCCTTCCACAACATTTAAAATGGATTAAGATCAGGGCTTTGACTTGGCCATTCCAAACCATTAACTTTATTCTTCTTTAACCATTCTTTGGTAGAACGACTTGTGTGCTTAGGGTTGTTGTCTTGGTGCATGACCCACCTTCTCTTGAGATTCAGTTCATGGACAGATGTCCTCACATTTTCCTTGAGAATTCGCTGGTATAATTCAGAATTCATTGTTCTATCAACGATGGCAAGCCGTCCTGGACCAGATGGAGCAAAACAAGTCCAAACCGTGATACTACCACCACCATGTTTCACAGATGGGATAAGGTTCTTATGCTGGAATGCAGTGTTTTCCTTTCTCCAAACATAACACTTCTCATTTAAACCAAATATTCTATTTTCGTCTCATCCATCCACAAAACATTTTTCCAATAGCCTTCTGGATTGTTCACGTGATCTTTAGCAAACTGCAGAAGAGCAGCAATATTCTTTTTGGAGAGCAGTGGCTTTCTCCTTGCAACCCTGCCATGCACACCATTGTTGTTCAGTGTTCTCCTGATGGTGGACTCATGAACATTAACCAATGTGAGAGAGGCCTTCAGTTGCTTAGAAGTTACCCTGGGGTCCTTTATGAACTCCGCGACTATTAGATGCCTTGCTCTTGGAGTGATCTTTGTTGGTCGACCACTCCTGGGGAGGGTAACAATGGTCTTGAATTTCCTCCATTTGTACACAATCTGTCTGACTGTGGATTGGTGGAGTCCAAACTCTTTAGAGATGGTTTTTTCACCTTTTCCAGCCTGATGAACATCAACAATGCTTTTTCTGAGGTCCTCAGAAATCTCCTTTGTTCGTGCCATGATACACTTCCACAACCATGTGTTGTGAAGATCAGACTTTGATAGATCCCTGTTCTTTAAATAAAACAGGGTGCCCACTCACACCTGATTGTCATCCCATTGATTGAAAACACCTGACTTTAATTTCACCTTCAAATTAACTGCTAATCCTAGAGGTTCACATACTTTTGCCACTCACAGATATGTAATATTGGATCATTTTCCTCAATAAATAAGTGGCCAAGTATAATATTTTTGTCTCCTTTGTTTAACTGGGTTCTCTTTATCTACTTTTAGGACTTGTGTGAAAATCTGTTGATGTTTTAGGTCATATTTATGCAGAAATATAGAAAATTCTAAAGGGTTCACAAACTTTCAAGCACCACTGTATGTGCTAGCATTAACAGAGACATTGGAGTTTTTTGGTTTGTTTTAGGTACTTGAACAGCATCATCCTGTTTCTTATACAAATGTTTCTGTTAACTGTTTATTGCATAATGCAAGTCTAATCTTTTGTTTAGTCCACACTGAGTTTATAGAGCTAGTGGTTTTGGAAAATATGGATCGTTTTTCACTTCACACTGGTCAGCTATTAATCTGTTAAATTTAGGGGTTTTTTTAATGGATACTTAAAATTCTAACAATTCAGCATTATAAGCAATATTTACCAAGGTTTCTGTTGACGAGATAAAACAGAACAGATACAACTTATTACAAATCTGACAACACCCAAGTCACAATATAACTGGCATAAAGAGAAGTCGTTCCAACCCATAGGTTGACGTTTCAGACATCCTCTTAAAACATGCAAAACCATTCAATGGAAACATGACTAAAAACCTGTATCTGTGTAAAATCAGATGGAAAACAAATTAAATTAAAGGGAGGGGGGAGGGTGTCTTAAGATTTGAGGCCACCTGAAAAGTTTTACTGTGCCTTTTCATAGATTATATAACGTCTCTGGAACTGTACTATTGGGATGAAAACTATGCACTAGCCTACCAAAAGGTATTACTTCAACTGGTGTTTTGTAGATCGTAGTGGACAATGCTAACACGTCAGTCCAAAATCTCATTTAGGTGTCAAATGGGTTGAGTGTGAAGGACATAGAATATGATTTACATCCATTTCATACTCATTAAACTATTCAGTAAGCCCTTGTGCCCTGTGAATGGAGGCACCATCACAATCATCGAAAAGCATCCACATCAAAGTGGAAATTCTTCATTATAGGATAAAGGTGATCAGTCAGCATAACTTCCTCAAAGGGAACAAAGAGATCCGAACCATGCAAGCATAACGCACAATTCCTCCCACAGCATGAGAGCACCAGTGTCGTCGGTCCCCCCCCTTTAATTTTGTCAACTGTAATATGAATATTCTTGTTGGAAAGAGGACTTACGAGGAAAGTACCACAGCAACAGCATCATTTAACACGCTTTCTCCAAACAAAAGAGCGTAGAGGTCAACATCCACCTGTAACTCATTGAAGATGGCCAGGACAGTCACTAGAATGTAAGATTCACAGAATAGAAAAGTTTTAGTCTTTTTTTTTTGGCAATTTATTTTTTATTGACATTCAGAATCAGACATTCACATCCGGTACATCATATGTTCATACATCTTACATCTGTTGTCTGCCCCAAATGCCAAAATAGCATTTTGTTTTGTATCTGAAGAATGAAAAGAGAAACAAACAAGAAAAAAATGTACAAATAAGGAGTGATCCTTTTTATACAGCACAGTCACTGGTTTGTGAATAAACTCAGGCCTATGGGGAGTGACATATTTGACCCAGTTTTCCCCAGTGTGAAGCGAATTTCTCCAATTTGTGATTAACAAAAGCTGTTATCTTCTCCATTTTATAAAATGTCCATTGTAATGTCCATCCATATATTTAAATTTGGGCTCTCCTGTGATAACCATTTCCTGGTAATACTCTTTTTACAGGCCGCCAGCAAGATATTTATGAAATGTTTCTCTCTTTTCGGCCATTCCTCAGGTACGTGTCCGAAAAACAGTCTTACTCTCGAGGGGTATTTCACATTTGAAGATATCCTGTAGGGCATTGTGTATCTCTCTCTAAATAGTCCTTCATGACCGGGCAGTCCCAGAAAACATGGTAATGGTTTGCACTTTGATTTCAACAGTTCCTCCAACAGACAGGGGAGTTATTATCGTAGTGAGACTTCTGAGAAGGCGTAATAAAGTACCTAATCAGGCTTTTCCAGCCAAATTCCCTCCACTTCTGTGAGCTGGTACACATCCATTGATACTTCCATATTGTTGTCCATTCTTCCTCAGATATAGTTATGCCTCCTTCCTTCTTCCATTTTATTTTAATATATAAAGTTGAATGTGGTTTCAAATTCGACAGTCCCTTATACAAGCATTGAAATAGTTCTATGAATAGTTTCTGAATTATAGGCTTTTGTAAACAATTCAGTCAAGCATGTGTTTGTTACATTTTTCGTCTTCGTATCAACGTAGTGCCGCAGCTGCAGGTATCGGTAGAAGTCTTGTTTTTCTAATAAATGTGCCGTTTTAAGCGTTTCAAAACTGAACAATTTTTCATCTTTCATTACACTACATAAGGCTGTTATACCATTAGCTATCCAGTCCTTGAATCTAGAGTCCAATTTATTAGGTGTAAACTCTGAGTCATAAGCACACCATTTAAGAGTTGTAATATTGCTCTCAAGTTCATGTTCCTTTATGATAGTTTCCCATGTTTTAAGGGTCCATTTCACCCATGGGTTATCAATGTTATTTATGTGGGTATCAGCCAAGATGGCCTGTATGGGGATGGAGGGTGTTTTTTCCTCAATGTTTTTCCATTGAGCAGTATATGACGGGTTGCACCAGCATATCACTGCTCTCATCTGCGCTGCCAAATAATAATATCTAAAATAAGGCAAGCCCCATCCTCCCTTTTGTTTAGCTAGCTGTAAGGTTTTGAGACGGTCTTTTACCTTGCCATATCTACCTAGATGGGCGGCATGGTGGTGCAGTGGTTAGCGCTGTCGCCTCACAGCAAGAAGGTCCTGGGTTCGAGCCCTGTGGCCGGCGAGGGCCTTTCTGTGCGGAGTTTGCATGTTCTCCCCGTGTCCGTGTGGGTTTCCTCCGGGTGCTCCGGTTTCCCCCACAGTCCAAAGACATGCAGGTTAGGTTAACTGGTGACTCTAAATTGACCGTAGGTGTGAATGTGAGTGTGAATGGTTGTCTGTGTCTATGTGTCAGCCCTGTGATGACCTGGCGACTTGTCCAGGGTGTACCCCGCCTTTCGCCCGTAGTCAGCTGGGATAGGCTCCAGCTTGCCTGCGACCCTGTAGAACAGGATAAAGCGGCTAGAGATAATGAAATGAGATGAGATATATACCTAGATAGCATTTGGTCCCACTCGTTAAATTCAGGGATGAGAGTGGGTGGTCACCAAAAAAGCAGAAAACAAGATGGCGCCCAAAGCCGGGGGTCTGGGAGGGATACCCCCCCAGGAAAAATGTGAAAAATAAGGCCTTACAAACCACTTTTCCTGCAATCTGAGCTGTAGTAGATAAAAAATCTGTTGTCTTTTTTATATATTTACATGAAAATATGTTTCAAATCAATAGGAGTATTGTTTGAATTCAAAATAAAATCACATTCTACATTCAAGGGTATGGTTATAATTTATGATCAACAAAAATGACAAACTAAATTCACATTAAACGCAAGTTTTATTAATTATCAAAATGTTCATATATTAAATAAAATTTCTTAGGGAGAAAAGGTCAGTCACCCTATGTCCTCATTAGTTGCATATGATTTCAAAGTCTTTTGAAATATTTAAGTTTTCAAAACTGTCAGCATTAATTCAGATTTACTGACCATCATATACATGTTCAATGTATTAAATCAAACGAATGCTAAGTTTATGGGATGATGTCTATGTACACTTTATACAATTATTTATAGTTCACAGTCACTTCTCATTTTCATTTAATCATTTGGACTTCTTCAGCCTTTTGGCCAAAGACAAAAGCTTGTCAGTCCTCTCTCTGTTTTTTATACCAGCATCGATTTCATGTACCTTCGCTTCGTCTCGCTTGTCAATTGTATTCGGCATTTTGAGTAAAAAAGCCGATACGAAAGAGAAACGTATTTTTGAAGCGCAGCGACGATGAACATGTGCAAGTTTCGATAAAATAGAACAGATGCGGGTATTTTTGTAAGAACTGTTATGATTGGCTTTTGTTCTCTCCCACACTCTTGTAAGAACTGTTATGATTGGCTATCATGCTCTCGCCAGCGATGTTTTGGCCAATTACGTTGTAGATAACACGTATTCTACCGCGAGACTTAGCGAGACTAAAGATGGCAAAAATGTAAACATGTAACATCGTCGTACGCTTGAGTATCACGAAGGAACATACCCCAACTCCCCTCAATGAGAAAAACATCAACGGATTTGGCATAATATCGATTTTTGCTCAGAAAAAGCTGAAATCCGCCGAAAAGCGGAAAACTCTCATCCCTGTAAATTGGTTTTGGTTAATCTCTATTGGCAGGGTTTGAAATAAATATAAAAGTCTTGGCAATATATTCATTTTAATAGAGTCAATTCTTGAACTAAGGCTGAATAAAGGAATTAAGTTCCATCTCGCTATGTCATCCTTTATTTTTTTTATGTATAGGTAGATAATTGTGTTCTGATAATTTTGTAAGATCTTTTGGTAGGTTGATGCCCAAGTATTTAAAAGACTCTGTTTGCCATGCTAAGGGGTAACTACTTTTGATTTCTCCTGGTGGGCTATAATTATATGAGAGCAACTGGGTTTTACTTATATTAATTTTATACCCTGATAGTTGACCGTACTGCTCAAATGATTGCATCAATTTAGGTAGCGAGTACGTTGGGTGCCCAAGGTAGATCAAAATGTCATCCGCATAGCAGGCCAATTTATATTCCGTCCCTTTAATAGTGATTCCCTTGATGTCTTCATTTTGTCTAATGTACTGAGCTAGTGGTTCCAAATATAATGCGAAGAGTAATGGTGACCATGCGCAACCCTGTCTGGTGCCCCTTTCTAGGGTAAAACTATTTGATAAATATCCATTGATTTTAATCCTAGCTGTAGGATTGTCATATAGTGCCTGTATGGTTTTAATAATTGTATCATGGAAGCCGAATCTACGTAGGACTCTGTAGAGAAAGTTCCAGTTGACTGAATCGAAGGCCTTTTCAGCATCTACGCTTATCACAATTGCTTTAATTTTATTTTTTTGTATATGATCTATAATATGTAGTGTCTTTCGTATATTGTCTTGTGTTTGGCGTTGACATATGAAACCTGTTTGATCATTATGTATCAATGTTGGTAGGAACTCTTCTAATCGTTTGGCCATGATAGAGGTAAATAGTTTATAGTCTATATTAAGAACAGAAATTGGCCTAAAAGATCCACACTCCATTTTACCCTTGCCTTCTTTTGGTATAGCTGAAATTATTGCCTCCTTCCAGCTGGGTGGCATTTGTGCTTTATTTTAAAACCCAATTCAGTGCAGGAAGTAAAACAGGTATTAGTTCTTTTTTAAATTCCTTGTACCACTCTGCCATGTAACCATCAGATCCTGATGACTTGCTTAATTTAAGCCTACTAATTGCAACTTTTAATTCTTCTTCAGTTATATCTGCAGTCATTATTTCATTTTTTTGTTCATCTAGAGCAGTGTTTCACAAAGTGTGGTCCGCGGACCACTGGTGGTCCGTGAGAGACCTCAAGTGGTCCGCGAGGTGATCTACAAATGTAGTTAGCGTTTTCAAGATAAGCTAGCGTATGGTTTGTAACATTATTAGAAAGTTAAATTTATCTAATCTTGTTTTTAACAGCAATCAAACGGGCCTGTAATTTCGTTATTATTATTTAAAAAGCGTTCTGCATCTGAATTTGCACCACATAAAACTTGTAGTGTGCACGTGCTCTTATTCCGCCTCGTCTCTAGGCAACAGTCACCTCACAAATCTCTGCCTCACAGGCAAACAGGCAGGCAGACCTGAAAACAAGCAAATGAAAATTCTGAACATATAATAGGCTAATCCTAACTAGCTCGTGTTCGCGGCGATTTTTTAAATTTACTGAAAGATTAAAGCTGTCCAGCACCACTCCTCCCATTAAGAAAAAAGTCAGTTTTGAGCAGAAGACAAGCAAGTGTAATCTGTTAAATCTAAAATTTGTTTTGTTCATTTCAGTTCATTCATGTTCCTCCTAATTTTGAACAATTTTGAACTATTGATATGAAATGTTCTGATTAACTGTCTGCTGAATTTTAAACCTCCATACTTTTGCCTTTATAAACCACAGAGGATATGGAATGGATAGGCCTTTAATGTATTTAGTTAACCATCTCATCTCATTATCTCTAGCCGCTTTATCCTGTTCTACAGGGTCGCAGGCAAGCTGGAGCCTATCCCAGCTGACTACGGGCGAAAGGCGGGGTACACCCTGGACAAGTCGCCAGGTCATCACAGGGCTGACACATAGACACACAACCATTCACACTCACATTCACACCTACGGTCAATTTAGAGTCACCAGTTAACCTAACCTGCATGTCTTTGGACTGTGGGGGAAACCGGAGCACCCGGAGGAAACCCACGCAGACACGGGGAGAACATGCAAACTCCGCACAGAAAGGCCCTCGCCGGCCACAGGGCTCGAACCCGGACCTTCTTGCTGTGAGGCGACAGCGCTAACCACTACACCACCGTGCCACCCGTAGTTAACCATAATTTTTTCAATTAAAAAACACCTAATAGTACACATCTCTGTATGGTCTGTGTGTGTGTGTGTGTGTGTGTGGGGGGGGGGGGGGGGGGGGGGGGTTTGACAGGTGGTCCCTGAAATTTTTTTTTGGGACAAAGTGGTCCTTGGTCTGAAAAAGTTTGAGAAACACTGATCTAGAGTGAGTAAATCTAGGGAATTCAGGAAGCTGTCAGTTTGGGTTACACTCCTACCGGGGCTTCAGAATATAGGGTTTTATAAAACACTTCAAAAGCTTCCTGAATTTCATTTAGTTGATTTTTTTTAATCACTTTTGTTCTTGGATCGCTAATTTTATGAATTGTATTTTCAGCTTTTTTTTTTTCAGTTTCCACGACAATACTTTCATAGATTTAGAGCCACTTTCGTAGTGTCTCTGTTTCAGAAACATTAAATTTTTCTTGATTTCTTGTGTGGCCAGACTATTAATTTCGTTCCTGATATTTCTAATTTCTCTTAATGTATCCTGTGCCAAATCCAATTTATGCTTTCCTTCTAATTCCTTTAGCTGAGTTTTAGTCTTTATTTTGAGATTTATACATCACTTCATAATACCATTGTATGTTCATCTCATCTCATTATCTCTAGCCGCTTTATCCTTCTACAGGGTCGCAGGCAAGCTGGAGCCTATCCCAGCTGACTACGGGCAAAAGGCGGGGTACACCCTGGACAAGTCGCCAGGTCATCACAGGGCTGACACATAGACACAGACAACCATTCACACTCACATTCACACCTACGGTCAATTTAGAGTCACCAGTTAACCTAACCTGCATGTCTTTGGACTGTGGGGGAAACCGGAGCACCCGGAGGAAACCCACGCGGACACGGGGAGAACATGCAAACTCCACACAGAAAGGCCCTCGCCGGCCCTGGGGCTCGAACCCAGGACCTTCTTGCTGTGAGGCGACAGCGCTAACCACTACACCACCGTGCCGCCACCACTGTATGTTTTAAAAGATTATTAACTTAAAAAAAAAAAGTGGAACGTGTCTTAACTCACAATATGAAAAGTATGACCACAGAGTTTGAGATAATGTTCAAGTATTTTTTATAAAACAAAAACTTGATATTAAAATATACCATATTACATACAAAACAGAAACGCTGATTTTGCCATTATCTACGCTGATGTAGCATAAGATATATGTACAACCTTGATTCCAAAAAAGTTGGGATGCTGTGTAAAAACATATCAAAAAACAGAATGCAACAATTTGCAAATCCTTTTTGACTTTTCAATTAAATAGTCAAGTCAGTTTGTCTAGCTCTTTTAACAGACATTGTCGCAAAGCAGCTTTACAAAAAAATTAAAGACTTTAAACATGGGAGCTAATTTTATCCCTAATAAATTCATTCATCTCTGATGAGCAAGCCTGTGGTGACGGTGGCAAGGAATAACTCCCTCAGAGGACATGAGAAAGAAACCTTAAAGGAGATGCGCAGAAACTTTATTTTTAAATACATTTGAGTGGATAGTATCTCCATCCTTGACTCTTGTATGCTGCATAAATGGGAATTAAAAAAATACTTTTTGAGAGTTAAAATCGACCGCAAAGTTGGCATTCGAGCCGCCCCGCTGAGCCAGCCAGCCCTGAGTGCGTGACGTCACAGCGGTAACCGGTTTTAAAGCCGAGACCTCTGACAGCTATAGGCCAAAGCCAGACTCCGCAGGCGAGAGTGGTTGCAGTGGCCTCTTCGTTCTGATTTATTGGAGATTCTTCGGATTCCTCAGATGGTAATACATCTGACTGTGATCGTCCTGAAATTGGAGTATGTGTACATGCTACTGCTACACACAGAACCGTATGAGTTCGAACCATCGGAAAGTGAATCCGATAGGAACACGTCGGCCACGGAGGCCCCCACCTTACAAAATAAAGCCAGAGAACAAAGCCGTCTAGAGAATTGAATGGAATTTAACTGACCGTCTCATGTGACTCTCATTAAAACAGGATAGTCATTATAACTTATGCAACATACAGTGGGGCAAGAAAGTATTTAGTCAGCCACCAATTGTGCAAGTTCTCCCACTTAAAAAGATGAGAGAGGCCTGTAATTTTCATCATAGGTACACTTCAACTATGAGAGACAGAATGGGGGGAAAGAATCCAGGAAATCACATTGTAGGATTTTTAATGAATTAACTGGTAAATTCCTCGGTAAAATAAGTATTTGGTCACCTACAAACAAGCAAGATTTCTGGCTCTCACAGACCTGTAACAACTTCTTTAAGAGGCTCCTCTGTCCTCCACTCGTTACCTGTATTAATGGCACCTGTTTGAACTCGTTATCAGTATAAAAGACACCTGTCCACAACCTCAAACAGTCACACTCCAAACTCCACTATGGCCAAGACCAAAGAGCTGTCAAAGGACACCAGAAACAAAATTGTAGACCTGCACCAGGCTGGGAAGACTGAATCTGCAATAGGTAAGCAGCTTGGTGTGAAGAAATCAACTGTGGGAGCAATTATTAGAAAATGGAAGACATACAAGACCACTGATAATCTCCCTCGATCTGGGGCTCCACGCAAGATCTCACCCCGTGGGGTCAAAATGATCACAAGAACGGTGAGCAAAAAAATCCCAGAACCACACGGGGGGACCTAGTGAATGACCTGCAGAGAGCTGGGACCAAAGTAACAAAGGCTACCATCAGTAACACACTACGCCGCCAGGGACTCAAATCCTGCAGTGCCAGACGTGTCCCCCTGCTTAAGCCAGTACATGTCCAGGCCCGTCTGAAGTTTGCTAGAGAGCATTTGGATGATCCAGAAGAGGACTGGGAGAATGTCATATGGTCAGATGAAACCAAAATAGAACATTTTGGTAAAAACTCAACTTGTCATGTTTGGAGGAGAAAGAATGCTGAGTTGCATCCAAAGAACACCATACCTACTGTGAAGCATGGGGGTGGAAACATCATGCTTTGGGGCTGTTTTTCTGCAAAGGGACCAGGACGACTGATCCGTGTAAAGGAAAGAATGAATGGGGACATGTATCGTGAGATTTTGAGTGAAAACCTCCTTCCATCAGCAAGGGCATTGAAGATGAAACGTGGCTGGGTCTTTCAGCATGACAATGATCCCAAACACACCGCCCGGGCAACGAAGGAGTGGCTTCGTAAGAAGCATTTCAAGGTCCTGGAGTGGCCTAGCCAGTCTCCAGATCTCAACCTCATAGAAAATCTTTGGAGGGAGTTGAAAGTCCATGTTGCCCAGCGACAGCCCCAAAACATCACTGCTCTAGAGGAGATCTGCATGGAGGAATGGGCCAAAATACCAGCAACAGTGTGTGAAAACCTTGTGAAGACTTACAGAAAACATTTGACCTCTGTCATTGCCAACAAAGGGTATATAACAAAGTATTGAGATGAACTTTTGTTACTGACCAAATACTTATTTTCCACCATAATTTGCAAATAAATTCTTTAAAAATCAGACAGACTGTGATTTTCTGGATTTTTCTTCTCATTTTGTCTCTCATAGTTGAGGTATACCTATGATGAAAATTACAGGCCTCTCTCATCTTTTTAACTTGCACAATTGGTGACTGACTAAATACTTTTTTGCCCCACTGTACATGTACATGCATGCATTTTCACTGATAAAACATAAAAGGCTAATTAAATAAATCAGATGAACTGAGAATCACATTCTGAAGCAAATTAAATCTTATACCGGTAACTTAAATATACAATATAAGTTACATGTATTAATCTAAAGGCAGGTAAACAACAAGTGTTATGATGTAAAGTATAGCGAAAATGGCGATGAGACCGATAGCCTTCCTGCTGTGACGTCACACGTCAAGGTCATTCACTCAGACCGCTACCTACATGAACCATTGTAATCGTAAAAATGACTATTAGATTTACTGTTAATGCTTAAAACCATTCTTATGCCATTCTTGAGGTCTCAAGGCATTTACTGTATAAATAAAAAGTGAGGCCATGGTTCTGCGCATCTCCTTTAAGAGGAAGCAGACTCAAGAGAACACATCCTCATCTGGGTAATAACAGATAGCGATTAAATACAATACAATTCAATACAAACAAAATATTTAAAATGCTCAAACTGATAAACTTTCTTTTCTAATTATACACTCATTCTGAATTTGATACCTGCAACACATTCCAAAAAAGTTGGGACAGGGGCATGTTTACCACTGTGTTACGTCACATTTAACAACGTTTTTACACTTTTCACTGGGAGGCAGGCAGGCAGGCCAGTTTAGCACCTGCACTCTTACTATGAAGTCACGGTGTTGTAACATATGCATAATGTGGCTTAGCATTGCCTTGCTGGAATAAGCATGGATGTCCCTAAAAAGGCATCATTTGGACAGCAGGACATGTACCTTTCAGCATTAATGGTGCCTTCAGATATGAAAGTTACCCACATGCCATGGGCAACAACACACCCCCATACCATCACAGATGCTGGCTTTTGAACTTTGTGTTGGTCACAATCTGGATGGTCCTTTTCCTCTTTAGTCTGGAGGACACAATGTCCATAATTTCCAAAAACAATTCAAAACGTAGACTCGTCAGAACACACTTTACCCCACTTTGAAGCAGTCTCTCTCAAAAGCACTCAAGCCCAGAAAATTCAGCAGCATTTCTGGATGTTGTTGCTATACGGCTTTCACTCTGCATGGTAGAAGCAGTGAAAAACTGTTTACCAACAACTATTTTCCAAAGTGTTCTTGAGCTCATGTAAGTAACATTCTGTATACAATCATGTCAGGTTTTTAATGCAGTTCCATTTGAGAAAATCAAAAGGTCACAGGGGTTTAATGTTGGTTTTCGGCCTTGCCCCTTATGTACACAGATTTCTTTGAATTCTCTGAATCTTTTGAGATTATGGACTGTCAATGGTGAAATCACTAAATTCCTTGCAATTGCGCATCGAGAAACTTTGTGCTGAAACTGGAGTGGCAGGTTGGTGCAGTGGTTGGCTATGTCGCCTCACAGCAAGAAGGATCTGGGTTCAAGCCCCGCGGCCGACTGGGGCCCTTCTCCATTTAGTTTGCATGTCCTCCTCGTGCCTGCGTGAGTTTCCTCTGGGTGTTCCAGTTTCCTCCCACAGTCCAAACAAGTGCAGATTAGTTCAAGATTAGTTGGCTACTCAAAACTGCCCATAGGTACATGTGAGTGGATGTCTGTCTCTGTGTTGGCCCTGCAATGGACTGGCGACCTGTCGAGGATGGACCCCACCTCTCGCCCGATGTCAGATAAGATTGGCTCCAGCTTCCCCGCAACCAACAAAGGATAAGCGGTACAGAAAATGAAATGTTCTTAAACTGTTGGACTATTTGTCCATACAGTTTTTCAGTGAACCTCACTCCATCCTACCTTGTGAATGACACAGCCTTTCGAGGATGCCCCTTTCATACCCAATTAACCCATAGGAATGTTTCAAACAGGTGTTTGTTTTTGAGCATTCCACAACTTTACCAGTCAGAATGAGCATATATTTACAAAAAAATAAGAACATTATCAGTTTGAACTTTAAATATCTTGTCTTTATATTATATTCAATTGAATATAGGTCAAAAAAGATTTGCAAATCATTGCGTTCTGTTTGTAAATTTACATTTTACACAGCATCCCAATTGTTTCTGAGCTTGGGGTTGTACATCATAACTCCTACTTTTAGTAATTTATTTCTGTAAAACGGGCGGCATGGTGGTGCAGTGGTTAGCGCTGTCGCCTCACAGCAAGAAGGTCCTGGGTTCGAGCCCCGGGGCCGGCGAGGGCCTTTCTGTGCGGAGTTTGCATGTTCTCCCCGTGTCCGCGTGGGTTTCCTCCGGGCGCTCCGGTTTCCCCCCACAGTCCAAAGACATGCAGGTTAGGTTAACTGGTGGCTCTAAATTGACCGTAGGTGTGAGTGTGAATGGTTGTCTGTGTCTGTGTGTCAGCCCTGTGATGACCTGGCGACTTGTCCAGGGTGTACCCCACCTTTCGCCCGTAGTCAGCTGGGATAGGCTCCAGCTTGCCTGCGACCCTGTAGAACAGGATAAAGCGGCTAGAGATAATGAGATGAGATTTCTGTAAAACACCTCAAAGCCCTATGATCTAAATTCTAATTCAAAAGTTATAAAGCTTTTAAGACACACCTGGATCAGTGGCTGATACAATGGCACCAAAGAACAGGCAGTCAGTGAAGAAGAAGTCTCCTCCCAACTGGCCAGTATGCTTCATCAGCATCACAAAGCCATACATCAGTAAGCTGCAAGAGCAGTACCATCATTTTTCAACTCGTGTTCGTGACTTCAGACACCAAAAAGAGCCATTGCAGAAAAGATACTAAAAATTCATGAAGCACACTGACCCAATGATGAAGCAGGACACCACTGTTCCAACAAAAGCGTAGGCCAAAATGGAGCCCATGTTCCTGAAAAAATGTCTCTGAAATGTAAAGACAGAAATAATAATAATGCCATTTTATTAACCCTTTCCAACATTAATGAGAAATCTTAAGCACCTAATTAGTCTTGGCTTTCAATAACTACATTTTACTTTGAGATGTTAAAAAAAGCTCTCTGAAAACAATCATTTTATCCAGGCTTTGCTATGCAACATAAAAAGAAGGACTCATACCCGCTTTAAGCTGTATCCCGCATGAAATATAATTGGTGGCAGAAGAATGTTGAAAAATACCTCTGGGTCAAAGGTCACCTGAAACAGAATGAATGAGTCACGATGCTTTGGTAAACCTGTATTGTGATCGTGCTACTATAAACACATTATCTCAACTTTGTCATGTGACATGCATCTCTAAATATTTGCAGCGGAATAAAACTAACAGTATTAAAAGGTCTCTGAAATCTCATCAGGAACAGATTCATAGCTTAAAAAAAAAAAAAAACATAGGTTCTTCAGACATCCCACAAAACAGGTGCTAGACTGAGAGACCGAAAATTTATGAAAAATAAAAATATAATAATTACAAAAATTTGTGCTTTAGTACAACATAGTGTTTTGGTGCAACTGTGGATGTTCATCAGGACAAAGACAATAACGTACAGCCACCTACAGTGCCTTGCAAAAGTATTCATCCCCCCTTGGTGTTTGTCCTGTTTTGTCGCATTACAAGCTGGAATTAAAATGGATTTTTGGGGGGTTAGCACCATTTGATTTACACAACATGCCGAACACTTTAAAGGTGCACATTTTTTTAAATTGTGACAAGATGCAAAAATAGAAATCTGGAATGTGCATAAGTATTTACCCCCTTTCGTATGAAACCCCCAAATAAGAGCTGGTCCAACCAATTCACTTCATAAGTCACGTAAGCCTCGGTCACAACCGGCCGTACGTACTCCTACGGACGGTCTACGTGCAAAAAAAAAAAGCAAGAAATGCACGGAGGGCGCGCGTGTGACGTGCTGATTTTCGAGCCGTAGACTGGCTGCAGAGGTTCTTTGTCATGTCAAACAAACTCTACGGGCGCTTACGTTTTTTCAGGTTGCAAGACAACCTTACGGCCAACGTGCGTCTTTCTCCATGAACAAAAAAAAAAAAAAGCAGCGATTTTGGACCCTTTTCACGTGACGTCACGACAAACGCGGCCGCCATTTTGGACATGTACTACCAGTAGTTTACCACAGCCAACATTGAGGAACGGCAGCAAAGAAAGTTTTTACTTTCAGCAAGACTTCCATCATGCCACTATATTGTTGTGCACCTGGATGTAGTAACCATCAACAAACAAGGCAAGGTTTATCATTTTATCGGATCCCGACGGAGAAGATGGATAGCGGCCATTAACAGATTGGCAGCCCTCGGCATACCAACGCTTGTGTAGTGACCACTTTGTTGGAGGTAAGACGAATAAAATTAGCCAGAAAAGGCATTACATTGCTGTTAACATTCTGTGGCGGCGAGTGTGTAACCAAATAGGTTAAAATAACCCATTGTAACCTCTTTGTTCTTCTGTAGTAGCTATTGTTGACTAGCTAATGTCAACATCATCATAGCTGGTATGTTACTGTAGCAATGTTTACGTTCAGTCATTTGGATGACTGTTAAAACCTTTCAGTCTCAAGTTTTTCCTTTACTGTATTTACTAGTTTACTGTAATTATGATCCGGCAGCTATTTACACCGGATCCAGTGTAAATAGCTGCCAGAGCCAACGTCCGAGGTTCCGGAGCGCGCTCCGGCTTGCTCCCCCTCAAATTAAGCAGCGCGCTCCGGCTTGCGCCCGGAGTGCTCCGGCCGAGGTTCCGGAGCGCGCTCCGGCTTGCTCTCCCTCAAATTAAGCAGCGCGCTCCGGCTTGCTCCTGGAGCAAGCCGGAGCGCGCTCGAGGAAGCTCGGCCGGAGCGCTCCTGGAGCAAGCCGGAGCGCGCTCGAGGAAGCTCGGCCGGAGCGCGCTCCGGAACCTCGGACGTTGGCGTGTATGGCGATGGGTTTTTAACGACATAGGTATACAGATCATGTGGGCCGAAGTCAGGTAAAGACGAGGGCTTCGTGTACTTCCGTACGTCAGTGAACAATCCTGGTGGAAGCAGGTAAACGTCGTTCTCTAAGCCTGCTAACCTCAATTTTTGCAAATACCTCTCCCTCTGCTCGCCCTGTAAATGCCCTACGTCGCTGGATAGTGAAGGTGTTTTCTGCATCTCGCTTTTTCTTTTATGTTTTTCATTTGTCGCCTTCCTCGCATTCAAACTGATCCGAGCCGAAGTCCACTACATGTCCAAAATGCCGGTCGCGTTTACGAAGGTCACGTGACTGAAAAGGGTCTATACCAGGTTTTCCAGCAACAAATTCCTAGAGAACAACCCCAACCAGCAATCCTAGTAACAGACAAGTGGGCTAATGTTTTTGAATTACAACTGGTGGTAGATTATCAGACAAGGAATGGCCAGTAAACCAAGACTGTCCTAAGGCACCTCTCATTACTGAATAGACCAAGGCCTGCCTTATAAGTAGTTTTAAACTCCTTTCCTTATGTTTTATTCTTAATTACTAGTCACTGTTAAAGATTTTATAGTGATGTATAGATATGATGCTATTCTGTAGCCCAGTGTAAAGCGTGCACAGGATCCTAATCAGCATGTAAACTGTGTGTGGTCATGAGTAGGCAACAGACCTGTTGGGATAATTAGCTACAGGTTTGCTACTGATCTTTGTGAAAGGATGATTAAGTCTTATATCTACAAACGAAGTCATAATGGACGCAAGTCCCACACCTATAATATCCATCTGGGATATTCTCTAAAAATCTGTATAACGGGTTTTCCAGTCACAAATTCATAGCCATGAATGCACCTGAAGGAAGTAAATACACACACGTCTGATAAGGTTATCAAACAGGCAGCAGGATTTTAAGGAACGGATTTGCACCGTAAATGTCAAGTCCTGAGCAAACTTCAGTCTGACTGTGCGCAAGTTCCTGTTGTTTTACCTTACGAAGCATCTCATTGTCCTGAACATCCTTGACTTCACTGGCGCTGATCTCACCCTTCAGCGTGTACTCGTAGAACTTGCCGCTTACATTGACCAGTAACGTGGCAGGGCTGGCATTGACATGGCAACTCAGCGTAACATTGTTGATGTCACGAGGTACATGGATCCCGTAACGGAGAACAACCCCAACCAGCAATCCTAGTAACAGACAACAAGTGGTCTAATTTTTTTTTAAATTTATTTAACCTTTATTTTACCAGGTTAGTCTCTTGAGATATAAATCTCTTTTCCAAGAGAGACCTGGCCAAGATGGCAGTACAAATAGTTTCATAAAAAACATAAAAACATAAAACAATCAAACCCTAAAAAAAATGTTTTTGAATTACAACTGGTGGTAGATTACAATGGGGAACAATTTGAAAAAAATTCTCTGTTGAGTTAGATTTTTATGCTGATTAAAACTAAAATTGGCATGCTGATTCCAAAATTGCAGTCAGTTTTTTTTCTAGCACATCAAGTTTTTTCTCCACAGCTTACCCTCCAGATAAGCAAAATTCCACTGTAGTAAAACTATTTGAAGGTTATGGAAGAACGTTATCAGAGTAGGTGGGATGTACACATGATGGCTGACTATTGTTGGAGCATCAAACGCGATAGTCCTCAAGTTGAACACTCCAGAAAGAGCTATAAATGTAAATTTTTACCTTAACTACTTGCACAGGTGGCACGGTGGTGTAGTGGTTAGCACGGTCGCCTCACAGCAAGAAGGTTCCGGGTTCGAACCCAGCGGCCGGCGAGGACCTTTCTGTGCGGAGTTTGCATGTTCTCCCCGTGTCTGCGTAGGTTTCCTCCGGGTGCTCCGGTTTCCCCCACAATCCAAAGACATGCAGTTAGGTTAACGTGGGGCGGCCTTGAGCTGAGGTGCCCTTGAGCAAGGTACCTAACCCCGACTGCTCCCCGGGCGCTCTGGTGCGGCTGCCCACTGCTCTGAGGCAAAGTTTACATTAGACCGTATCTGTCTCGTTTTCTTCGCGGATGCACTGTCCGTTCACATTAAAACGCCGGGAAACGGGAATCCGCCAGAGCCCACGTATTCAATCCAGTTCGTGTCTGATCCGGTGCTGTGTAAACATTGAGAATACGCGGATATGCTGTGCTGAGCTCTAGCTGACGTCGTCATTAGACGACGTCACTGTGACATCCACCTTCCTGATTCACTGGCGTTGGGATCTCACACACAGCGGCTCAGTCCCGAATCACTGCTCGTGCGCTTCACTCGCGCGCTCTGTGAGCTACGCAGGGCCGGAGTGCGCACCCTCCAGAGGGCACTCGCTGTTCAGGGCGGAGTGATTTGGAGCGCAGGAGGAAGCGCTGAGCTGCACTGAGGTTTATTTACACATTTCAACCTCCTTCAGGCGCTCAAACTCAGTGAGAACATGAACATCACAGCCAGGTGTGTTTATATGCTGGAGAAGGTGTTCGCTTGCCATCCTTCCACTTGCAAGTGGTGAGTGACTTGCGCATGCCCGATATGCACTGGGATCATGTGACGTGCTGTCTAATTAGTCATGTGATTAGCGTATCTGTGTATTGGCGTTGCTGTGTGCACGCGAATCGTGTATTGGCGTTGCTGTGTGTACGCGAATCGTTTTAAAAACCTTAATCTGATGATCCACTGATTCGAAATAATGTAAACAGGGTTTGAGTGTGTGCGCGTGTGTTCACTGCTTCAGATGGGTTAAATGCAGAGGATGAATCTCACTGTGCTTGAAGTGTGCATGTGACGAATAAAGGTTACACACAATTATAATTACAGTAGCCATATCCTTTGTAAAAACATCTCATTATCTCTAGCCGCTTTATCCTGTTCTACAGGGTCGCAGGCAAGCTGGAGCCTATCCCAGTTGACTACGGGCGAAAGGCGGGGTACACCCTGGACAAGTCGCCAGATCATCACAGGGCTGACACACAGACAACCATTCACACTCACATTCACACCTACGGTCAATTTAGAGTCACCAGTTAACCTAACCTGCATGTCTTTGGACTGTGGGGGAAACCGGAGCACCCGGAGGAAACCCACGCGGACACGGGGAGAACATGCAAACTCCACACAGAAAGGCCCTCGCCGGCCACGGGGCTCGAACCCGGACCTTCTTGCTGTGAGGCGACAGCGCTAACCACTACACCACCGTACCGCCTTGTAAAAACATAAGTGTTAAATAAACATTGCAGTCATGCCTGTTTCTTTCATATTTCATTGTATGTCAATATTTGTAAATTTTTATAAAACAAGCACATATCTGTTAAGAACAGTATTTCATATTTTTTAAGAAAACGGGGATCCTATAGTTCAAAAACTTGACGTGATAGAGATCAGTTTTGGATTCCGCACCCAAAAATGAGTTAAAAACAGCTGTCAGACCTAACTCAACAAAAACTGAATTATCAGACAGACAAAGAATGACCTCTCATATTACTGAATAGACCAAGGCCTGCCTTTTAAGTGGTTTTAAACTCCTTTCCTTATGTTTTATTCTTAATCTGTTAAAAAGATTGTCCAGTGATGTGTACAGTAGATATGATGCTGTTCTGTAGCCCAGTGTAAAGCGTGCACTAATCAGCATGTAAACTGTGTGTGTGCTCATGAGCAGGCAACAGACCTGTTGGGATAATTAGCTACAGGTTTGCTACTGATTCACCAAAACATTCTCTAAAAGTTAGTCACCTCTGAATAAACCGCTTACTTCGCGTGTCAGAGTAAAAGGACAGAACAATTATTAACCAAACCTGTGCAGCTAACTGAAGAAAAAGACAGCTAGCCAACTAGCATTCATGGCCTTGTGAATTCATAGTGTTGAGTTTTAACGTTAAAGAATAACCAGTTTGTAATCAATTATCATAATAAAAGACGACATAAACACCTGGCTATTCTGTCGTATATTACTTTACCGGACTGCTTTTCGTCTGTAACAAGTTTAGCTTAGCAATGCTAGCTAGCTAATGCTAGCACCAAATTTAATCTAAACACTGCAGATAGCGGTCAGTGACACGGTGCCTGTTCTCACCGTATATCATTGCCAGACCCGTCTCGTGTAAAAACCTGAACCGACGGTGTTTGAACAGCCATATTGTCAGGATGGTGAGGGTGAGGAGTAAAATGAAGATGAGCAGGTCGGCACTGTCCTGTCGGTGGCTTTCTTCAGCCTTCTTCTCAGTCACGATGTTCTCCATCGAACTGTCTTCTGCTCTGCAAAAGCACAGACAGATTGACAGACTGGCCAAAAAGCACAAACGCAGTCTTCCCCAAGCTCCTTTTGCAGCATAGTGTTTCCACTGAGAGCCCATGTTGACATTTCTTTTCGGTTAAAACATCACAGGGATTTGACGCCGGATGAGAAAAGAATATGCAGGAGGTGAAATCGGTTCGTGTAGATTGTTCCTGATTCATGCCGTGACCACGCCCCCCCCCCCTTTGTCGTGACGTCACCAGACGGGGACCGCAGTTAGTATTGTTCGCGCGCGGCTGCGCTGCTGATGCGCATGTAATGGCTATGAAGTTAGCACCCGACAGGACGAGAATGTCAATAAAAGGATTTATATTCGTTTTGGCACGCGTAATAATAAAAAAAAAAATCGTGCTCAAACGGCTTGAGAGAAACTAACCGATGAACCCCGAACGTCTGATTCGTTTATGCGCGCAAAATAAACGTATGCGCGTCGTTATTTCTGACGTCATTTCCTTGAAGCGAGACGTCACTTAACTATATTCTGGGGGCACAAATGAAAAATACTTTTATTCACGTTCTCATCATATGGGGTGCCAACTTTATAGAGTGCTCCATTCTTCAGAGAGAATCTCTGAAGGGTCCCTCGATAGGGGTGTAAATTAACCATGAACTCATCCATCCATTCCATTCATCTATTATCCATAACCGCTTATCCTGTGCAAGGCCGCAGGCAAGCTGGAGCCTATCCCAGCTGACTATGGGCGAGAGGCGGGGTACACCCTGGACAAGTCGCCAGGTCATCACAGGGTTGACAGAGATAAACAACCATTCACACTCATACTCACGTTCACACCTACGGTCAATTTATCCATCCATCCATCCATTATCTGTAGCCGCTTATCCTGTTCTACAGGGTCGCAGGCAAGCTGGAGCCTATCCCAGCTGACTATGGGCGAGAGGCGGGGTACACCCTGGACAAGTCGCCAGGTCATCACAGGGCCGACACATAGAGATAAACAACCATTCACACTCACGTTCACAACTACGGTCAATTTATCCATCCATCCATCCATTATCTGTAGCCGCTTATCCTGTTCTACAGGGTCGCAGGCAAGCTGGAGCCTATCCCAGCTGACTATGGGCGAGAGGCGGGGTACACCCTGGACAAGTCGCCAGGTCATCACAGGACCGACACAGAGATCAACAACCATTCACACTCACACTCACGTTCACACCTCATCTCATCTCATCTCATTATCTCTAGCCGCTTTATCCTTCTACAGGGTCGCAGGCAAGCTGGAGCCTATCCCAGCTGACTACGGGCGAAAGGCGGGGTACACCCTGGACAAGTCGCCAGGTCATCACAGGGCCGGCACATAGAGATAAACAACCATTCACACTCACACGTTCACAGCTACGGTCAATTTATCCATCAATCCATTATCTATAGCCGCTTATTCTGTTCTACAGGGTCGCAGGCAAGCTGGAGCCTATCCCAGCTGACTATGGGCGAGAGGCGAGGTACACCCTGGACAAGTCACCAGGTCATCACAGGGCCGGCACATAGAGATAAACAACCATTCACACTCATACTCACGTTCACGCCTACGGTCAATTTATCCATCCATCCATCCATCCATTATCTGTAGCTGCTTATCCTGTTCTACAGGGTTGCAGGCAAGCTGGAGCCTATCCCAGCTGCAGAGGTGGAAAAACTGGATTGACAGAGTAAAAGTCCTGCTTAGGTTTTCCTTCTGCCTGTGCTCTCACCAATTAGCTCATCAACTTGGCTTAGGGGATGTGGTAATTAGGATCAGCTGGTTCATTGAATTGGCTGGAGCAAAAACGTGGCAGGGTTTTTACTTTCTGCACCCGGGTTTTTCCACCTCTGCCCAGCTGACTATGGGCGAGAGGCGGGGTACACCCTGGACAAGTTGCCAGGTCATCACAGGGCCGACACATAGAGATAAACAACCATTCACACTCACACTCACTTACGTTCACACCTACGGTCAATCCATCCATCCATCCATCCATCCATCCATTATCTGTAGCCGCTTATCCTGTTCTACAGGGTCGCAGGCAAGCTGGAGCCTATCCCAGCTAACTATGGGCGATAGGTGGGGAACACCCTGGACAAGTCACCAGGTCATCACAGGGCCGACACATAGAGATAAACAACCATTCACACTCACGTTCACACCTACGGTCAATTTATCCATCAATCCAATATCTATAGCCGCTTATTCTGTTCTACAGGGTCGCAGGCAAGCTGGAGCCCATCCCAGCTGACTATGGGCGAGAGGCGGGGTACACCCTGGACAAGTCGCCAGGTCATCGCAGGGCCGACACAGAGATAAACAACCATTCACACTCATGTTCACAGCTACGGTCAATTTATCCATCCATCGATCCATTATCTGTAGCTGCTTATCCTGTTCTACAGGGTCGCAGGCAAGCTGGAGCCTATCCCAGCTGACTATGGGCGAGAGGCGGGGCACACCCTGGACAAGTCGCCAGGTCATCACAGGGCCGACACATAGAGATAAACAACCATTCACACTCACGTTCACACCTACGGTCAATTTATCCATCCATCCATCCATTATCTGTAGCCGCTTATCCTGTTCTACAGGGTCGCAGGCAAGCTGGAGCCTATCCCAGCTGACTATGGGCGAGAGGTGGGGTACACCCTGGACAAGTCGCCCGGTCATCACAGGACCGACACATAGAGATCAACAACCATTCACACTCACACTCACGTTCACACCTCATCTCATCTCATCTCATCTCATTATCTCTAGCCGCTTTATCCTTCTACAGGGTCGCAGGCAAGCTGGAGCCTATCCCAGCTGACTACGGGCGAAAGGCGGGGTACACCCTGGACAAGTCGCCAGGTCATCACAGGGCCGACACAGAGAGATAAACAACCATTCACACTCACACGTTCACAGCTACGGTCAATTTATCCATCAATCCATTATCTATAGCCGCTTATTCTGTTCTACAGGGTCACAGGCAAGCTGGAGCCTATCCCAGCTGACTATGGGCGAGAGGCGGGGTACACCCTGGACAAGTCGCCAGGTCATCACAGGGCCGACACATAGAGATAAACAACCATTCACACTCACACTCACGTTCACACCTACGGTCAATTTATCCATGCATTCATTATCTATAGCCGCTTATTCTGTTCTACAGGGTCGCAGGCAAGCTGGAGCCCATCCCAGCTGACTATGGGCGAGAGGCGGGGTACACCCTGGACAAGTCGCCAGGTCATCACAGGTCCGACACATAGAGATAAACAACCATTCACACTCACGTTCACACCTACGGTCAATTTATCCATCCATCCATTATCTGTAGCCGCTTATCCTGTTCTACAGGGTCGCAGGCAAGCTGGAGCCTATCCCAGCTGATTATGGGAGAGAGGCGGGGTACACCCTGGACAAATCGCCAGGTCATCACAGGGCCGACACATAGAGATAAATAACCACTCAGACTCACATTCACACCTACAGTCAATTTAGAGCCACCAATTAGCCTAACCACGGTGGTGTAGTGGTTAGCACTGTCGCCTCACAGCAAGAAGGTTCTTGGTTCGAACCCAGTGGCCGACAAGGGCCTTTCCATGTGGAGTTTGGATGTGTCTGCGTGGGTTTCCTTCCACAGTCCAAAGATATGCAGGTCAGGTTAACTGGTGGCTCTAAATTGACTGTGAGTGTGAATGGTTGTTTGTGTCTCTATGTGTGTGTCAAGCCCTGCGATGAGCTGGTGACTTGTCCAGGGTGTACCCTGCCTCTTGCCCATGGTCAGGTGGGATAGGCTCCAGCTTGCCTCCCACACAGGATAAGTGGTTACAGATAAAACAAACAAACTCACCCTTCATCCATTATGCAGGTTTGCAGGCAAGCTGCAGCCTATCCTGCTGACTATGGGTGAGAGGCAGGGTACACCCCTGGACAAACCATTCACACCTATGGTCAATTTAGAACCACCAATTAGCCTAACCTGCATGTCTTTGGATTGTGGGGAAAACTGGAGCAGACATGGGGAGAACATGCAAACTCCACACAGAAAGGCCCCTGTCGGCCACTGGGCTCAAACCCAGAACCTTCTTGCTGTGAGGCGACAGTGCTAACCACTATACCACCGTGCCGCCCTCACCCTTCATTTCAGCTTCAAAATATCAAATATCAAGCCTCTTCCTCCATCTACAGTGATCATTA
Organism: Neoarius graeffei; assembly: GCF_027579695.1. Lineage (NCBI taxonomy): Eukaryota > Metazoa > Chordata > Actinopteri > Siluriformes > Ariidae > Neoarius > Neoarius graeffei. The sequence goes on from NC_083576.1 coordinate 51,369,670, forward strand.
TTTTATTTGTATCTCAGCAAACTTTACAATCCAAACATTAGCTTCATGTCAGTACACAGGTCAAGTTGAGAGATCATGCACTGATATATAAGTCACAACGACTCTCTCAGACATACATTATCAATTTAATTCAGTTTAGATTTATTGCAAACCTGAATTCATGTTGGGATCCTCAGAGCATGTTTTAACATATTTTGTCTTCAATTGTAAATAAAACATCTGATTTTTGAAAATGGCTTAAGGAAATAATGAAGGCTTTAATTTAGGATGGGGAGTGGAACCTCAGTATTCTACACAAACCACAGCTGGATTGGTGTTGAGGTTGATACTCAGGTATTTCTATTGTAGTTAAGAAAACATTACTTTTTTTTTTTTAAATCTTGAATTCCTGTTCTCAGCTTGAGTCATACAGGGCCGTGCCATCAGGGGCGCAGATAGGATTTTTGAACTGGGGGGGACTGAGCTGTCAGCAAATGATTCCATTGTGTGTGTGTGTGTGTGTATATATATGTGTGTGTGTGTATATATATATATATATATATATATATATATATATATATATATATATATACACACACACACACTACCGTTCAAAAATTTGGGGTCACTTTGAAATGCCCTTATTTTTGAAAGAAAAGCGCTGTTCTTTTCAATGAAGATCACTTTAAACTAATCAGAAATCCACTCTATACATTGCTAATGTGGTAAATGACTATTCTAGCTGCAAATGTCTGGTTTTTGGTGCAATATCTCCATAGGTGTATAGAGGCCCATTTCCAGCAACTATCACTCCAGTGTTCTAATGGTACAATGTGTTTGCTCATTGCCTCAGAAGGCTAATGGATGATTAGAAAACCCTTGTACAATCATGTTAGCACAGCTGAAAACAGTTGAGCTCTTTAGAGAAGCTATAAAACTGACCTTCCTTTGAGCAGATTGAGTTTCTGGAGCATCACATTTGTGGGGTCGATTAAATGCTCAAAATGGCCAGAAAAATGTCTTGACTATATTTTCTATTCATTTTACAGCTTATGGTGGGAAATAAAAGTGTGACTTTTCATGGAAAACACAAAATTGTCTGGGTGACCCAAAATTTTTGAACGGTAGTGTGTATACATGTTATTTCACCTCCCTCACTGCCATCACCAGGAACTACCTGCAGGCCAGGGCAATGATAACATTTTAACATAGGCTATGGAAATCCAAAGTTTACACATTATCATCACGCACAGAAATTGCAAAACTGCAAAACTAGTTTTAAAACCGCTAAGTTCCAACTGTTAACCATAGCGAGAGGCTGGGCTACGTGTGTGTGTGTAAAGTGTAAACCAGTGCATCCTGACTTTCTAACTATGCCTGTGTGTTGCGTGAGCGGCAGTCAGTCAACAACTCTTCGCAAAGTTTCCTTATGAAACAATATGCTCGCTGAAATTATGGCAGGGAACGCCAGATTAAACATTAAAACTGCCTTCTGAGCACTGTATCTACAGGCTGCCACCGAAAGAAGGAGGCTACCAGAAAGGCTTCTCTACTCCATACGATTTTACTTTCACTACGACATTACTTTGAACAGACTATCAAAAAATTGCAAGGTGATATGATAAAGTAAGGCACAGTTTACTTACAGTCTTTTTTTTTAAAAAAAAACGATGCAATCGTTTTCTGCCTTTTGGCACCCTTCATCATGCTATGTTGGGGTCCTGAACTAGGAGGAGCTGTCCCCGATATGCCTGTCAAACTTGTAACCATAGCAACCAAGCTCAAGCTCGCAACCTGTGCAGTCTGCGCAGTTGCAACTATGTGTGTACTGCTGTGCACCTCAATAAACCGAATGGTAATTAGTCTTTTGATTTTTCCGTGAGGTTTGCCTTATGCAAAGAAAGACAGAATAGACGTTTTTTCCTCCCTATAAGTGGGGGGGACCGAACGAGGTGAATTTAAATCTGGGTGGGACGAATCCCCCCCGTTCCCCCCTCTATCTGCGCCCGTGCATGCCATGACAGTTCTTACACTTCCCTCAACTTATAAAACTGAGGAACGTGTAAAGGACATTGGACACTGGATGCTTATTAACTTCCTTCTGCTTAACTCTGACAAGCCAGAAGTACTTGTACTAGAACCACATGCAGCTAGATGTAGGTTTTCTGATTACACAGTAACTCTGGATGGCCTTTCTGTTTCTTCACATGCAGCAGTAAAAGACCTCTGTGTGATCATTGACTCCAGTCTTTCATTTGAAACTCATATCGATAACATTACCCAGATAGCTTTCTTTCATCTCAAAAATATTGCGAAGATAAGAAATATAATGTCACTACATGATGCAGAAAAACTAGTTCATGCTTTTGTTACCACTAGGTTGGATTATTGTAATGCCTTACTGTCTGGATGTTCCAATAAGTGCATAAACAAGCTCCAGTTAGTTCAAAATGCAGCAGCAAGAGTCCTTACTAGAACTTGAAGATATGACCACATCACTCGTCTTATCTACACTGCATTGGCTCTCAATCAAATTTCATATTGATTATAAAATACTACTACTATTGACCTTTAAAGCACTGAATGGTCTTGCACCACAGTACCTGAGTGAACTTCTGGTCCTTTATGACCAACCACACCTACTTAGATCAAAAGGTGCAGGCTATCTGTTGGTACCTCGTATAGTAAAGGCTACATCAGGGGGCAGAGCCTTTTCTTACAAAGACCCACAGTTATGGAACAGCCTTCCAAGTAGTGTTCGGGACTCAGACACAGTCTCAGTGTTTAAGTCTAGGCTGAAATGTTTAGTCAACCCTTTTGTTAATAGTGTTTATGAGGTAAAGGAGTAGATCTGGAGGGTCCTTAGGCATAGAGTGTTTTGGTAAACTGGGATGTATGGATGCTGTCAGTCCCCCATTCACTCGCTCACTCAGGTTTGTTGACGGTGTAGTGGCTGGATGCTTTATGTTCCAGGGTGCCCTCATGTCTGTGTTACCTTCTGGCTCTCCCCTTTTAGTTATGCTGTCATAGTTAGTTTTGCCAGAGTTCCTGCTTGCACTCAGTGCAAAATGTATGTTGTTCTTACTCATTAGGTGACACTGGGTATACCTAACAACCTGTGTTTTCTCTCTCTCTTTTTCCCCTTCCCTTCCCTCTGTCTGTCTCTCTGAGTTACATGTCGATCCTGAGACACCAATAAGATGCTGACCTCTTCTGCTCCTCAGACCTGCCTGATCCATCCTGATGCCCTACGTCTGGCTGGAGCCTCATCACATTGCTCCTGCGGACAGTCCCCGTATGGACAGTTGAAAGTCACACTTGGAAGATGGCTCTGGACACTTACAGTAATACGTTTATGTTTGAGGACCACACTTGACTTGCTAACTTTAGGACTGTGGTTGTCATGAACAGTTTTGCACTCAAGTTTCCATCAATGAAGAGTTTATAACTTCAGCAAAAGAGACTTCATGTTAAAACTATAATGATTTTTCTTGTTTTCACAGTTATACTTTGTGACTCTATAGGACACAGTTATAGAAGCAAGTTATTTATAATCACGCTATCTGTTATCACCCAAATGAGGATGGGCTCCCTTTTGAGTCTGGTAGCTCTTGAGGTTTCTTCCTCATGTCATCTGAGGGAGTTTTTCTTTGCCACTGTTGCCACAGGCTTGCTCATTGGGGATAAAATAGGGATAAAATTAGCTCATGTTTAAAGCCTTTAATTTTCTGTAAAGCTGCTTTGCGACAATGTCTATTGTTAAAAGCGCTATACAAATAAACTTGACTTATAATTGAGCTGCTGATAAGTTTGAGGCATGCTAGAGCAGATACAGCACTAAAATCTCTTTACAGGTATTCAAAAAACCTGCTTGGTCACTGCTATAAGTAACAAGTGCCATTTTAACCACTAAAGGTTTTCAGATTTAAAAAAAAAAAGACATCAAAAAGACTCCGATAGGTCAAGCAGAAGAACTCCACCAATCATTTACCCACTTTCCACAAACACAAACCAAGTGCTTGTTCTGGGTTGGTGCTGGTTCGGAGCTGGCTTAACTTGCAAAACTTCTAAGAACCGATTTGCTTTTCCACGGGCTAGAGAGTTGTGAGACATGTTATTGCATCACTGTATATACTGTACACATTTCCACTAGCCCCGCTGCTAGCCCAAGCACAACAACAACAATGAGAGATTACTTAGGCCCTTTTTCTTCTTTGGATTAATCAGAGTAGGTGCTACACTAACTCAGTTTTTTTCAAGGGCACCGTTCAAGGTGGGGGAGTTGGGACAATTCTAAGGGCCCCGCATTGACAGAGGGCCCTCAGAGAACAATATTATTACCATGTGCAAGTTAATTTAATAAAAAAATAATTTTTAATAATTTTGTCTCTTAAAATGAGCAAATACTGTACAACAACATTCTGGTTTAGTTTTCCATTTCCAGCAAAATTATTAGAATAGATAGTCTTTATATTTCACCCCTCTCCCTGTTCATTACATGGTACAGGCTTGCGTAGGTAGAGCCAGAGCGTGACACCACATTAGGTTTGTTGCTTTCCAATCCAATACCGTTAGCTGCGCATGGTAGAAACAAAACTGATGGTGAACCATCAGTAGATTGACACCATCATGAAGAAGTCGGGTTACCAAAAACGTAGAGAAGCAGCAGAAAGCTGAGAGAGAGAAAAAGGGCCAACAGTTAGTCACCCAGTTTTTTCAGAAGAAAGGTAGCCTATATGTTTATTCACTGACCTTCTTTTCATGGCTCTTCACCTAACATGCTCACGTTAATGTTACAGAAGATTATTATTGTGGCTTAACCACTGCTTGGATGATCAAGCTAGCAACTTAATTTACAATGAAGTGTCATTTTACTTAAATATTTCATGGGTTACTTTTATTGCCACTGAAAATGAGATGAGTAATGAATGTAATTTTGGTCTGCAAAGAGCTCCGTGAGCATGTAGGTCCACTATACAGCTAGTGCGCCAACTAGGTTAAAATGCATGCTAATAACTAGCTTGTTCACTAATGAGGTCTGCCCTCAACATGCACAGATGCCTCAGGATTAGGAAACCCTCCCTCAACAACCCTCTCAGTTGAAGCAGAAGGAGGTAAGCAGTATTTTGTTGATAATGTATTTACAGAGCAATCTGTGAATAAAGGGTTTTGGGGTTAAGGCTCATGCAGACCGATTTTTAGTATTTATGCTGCATTAACCATGTGAGCAGCTAACTATAACAAGCAAGTACAATTTTAGCTGATAACGTTCATATAGACATCTCATCTCATTATCTCTAGCCGCTTTATCCTTCTACAGGGTCGCAGGCAAGCTGGAGCCTATCCCAGCTGACTACGGGCGAAAGGCGGGGTACACCCTGGACAAGTCGCCAGGTCATCACAGGGCTGACACATAGACACAGACAACCATTCACACCTACGGTCAATTTAGAGTCACCAGTTAACCTAACCTGCATGTCTTTGGACTGTGGGGGAAACCGGAGCACCCGGAGGAAACCCACGCGGACACGGGGAGAACATGCAAACTCCACACAGAAAGGCCCTCGCCAGCCCCGGGGCTCGAACCCAGGACCTTCTTGCTGTGAGGCGACAGCGCTAACCACTACACCACCGTGCCGCCCCTTCATATAGACCTTCCAATAATAATGAAATGGACAACTGGCATATGAGATGGACAAAAACTGGCTAAAAAGATTGTTAGATAGCTTGACTTAAGATGTAAAGGGGATAATGACATTGACACTTTTAAGATATGTGTTTTGGGGGTGTCGTGGCTCAGGTGGATAAGGCGCCATACCATAAATCCGGGGACCCGGGTTCGATTCCGGCCTGAGGTCATTTCCCGATCCGTCTCTCTCTCCCGTTCATTTCCTGTCTCTACACTGTCCTATCCAATAATAAAGGTGAAAAAAAGCCCAAAAAAATCTTAAAAAGATATGCGTTTCCCCTTATGATCAACTAATGTTACTAACCAAACATGCAGCTCATTTCATCCAAATATTAGTAATACATAAACATAGTTCTCACAACACACTGTGTTAGTATGATTATATGACAGATTCTGAATGACGTATTGATACTTTAGAGCCAGGGCCCTCTTCAAGCCATGATGCAACCAGAGAGAAGGCCAGAGATATTCAAACAGAAGAAGAGGCGAAGGATAACAGTGCAAGTAGTGACAGCAGCACAGATGTGGAGGAGGAAGCAGTGAAGAACAAGGAACAAAGTGAGGCTGAGATAAGGGACATTTCAGACACTGAGTCACATACACTGGTTTTAAGACCAGATGATCTACTGTTAGTTGACCCAGGCTTGTAAAATTCATTATTGTGTTAAAAAAAATGTTCCCCTCTGTTGCACAACAAAGCCCATAAGTCACTTTAAAACTGCATGTAGAGTATGTACAGTGGTTATCGAACTCATTTGGGGCTGTTGAACATTGAAATACTAAATATTTGAGGTTGAGGGATTTATTCTCTGCCATTTGACTTCTTTGTATGTTTAGATGTTTTGCCATTGTTCACATTTATATTTGTTGTTCTTGTTCAAGTCTTTATTTACTAAGTTGACGAATTTTGAGTTTTTCTCACTGGGTTGCTGATTACTGTATTTACTGTGTTTTCTATTATTAAAGTGGCACAACCCAAAAAAAAAAGAAAGAAAAAACACTCAGTAGATTTCTTGCAGCGCACCATGTAATCTTCTTCTGTCAATTAAATAGTTATTCATCAACCTTGAAATTTAACTGCATATAATGAGTCAGGGGCGGCACGGTGGTGTAGTGGTTAGCGCTGTCACCTCACAGCAAGAAGGTCCGGGTTCGAGCCCCGTGGCCGGCGAGGGCCTTTCTGTGCGGAGTTTGCATGTTCTCCCCGTGTCCACGTGGGTTTCCTCCGGGTGCTCCGGTTTCCCCCACAGTCCAAAGACATGCAGGTTAGGCTAACTGGTGGTTCTAAATTGACCGTAGGTGTGAATGTGAATGGTTGTCTGTGTCTATGTGTCAGCCCTGTGATGACCTGGCAACTTGTCCAGGGTGTACCCCGCCTTTCGCCCGTAGTCAGCTGGGATAGGCTCCAGCTTGCCTGCGACCCTGTAGAACAGGATAAAGCGGCTAGAGATAATGAGATAAGATGAGATAATGAGTCAGTACATGAAGGAGACATAAGGATGAATTTGGAAGTCTGTTTGCAACAGCAAAGCCAGCCTACACTGTTTATAATTATCTACTAGCTACAGCCTGGGTAGGTCTCTAACTAAATACTGACACCTAGTGGTGAAAAGTAATCTCATCTCATCATCTCTAGCCGCTTTATCCTGTTCTACAGGGTCGCAGGCAAGCTGGAGCCTATCCCAGCTGACTATGGGCGAAAGGCGGGGTACACCCTGGACAAGTCGCCAGGTCATCACAGGGCTGACACATAGATACAGACAACCATTCACACTCACATTCGCACCTACGGTCAATTTAGAGCAGGGATAGGCAACTGGCGGCCCGCCTCCTTACTCAGTGCGGCCCGTAGATCATTTATTAATTATCAGGAAAAAAAAAATTAACCGCGGCCTTTTTTTTTTTACAGTTGTAATTACACTGTTGACCGATAGAGGGCGCTTCCTTTAGCTCGCGGTGCTAAAGGAAGCCACGTCATTATGTCGTTGTATACGTCATTATGTCGCTGTATACGTCAGTTACGTCATTGTATACGTCATTACGTCGCTGTATACGTCAGTTATGGCGCTACGTTTGCATAAACCTTGGCGCGAATATCGAAGCAAAATCAACACAGAAGAAGCAGCAGCAGCAACAACAACAATAATCATGGATGACTTCGCGTTTGTACAGCTGCTGCTTCTCGGCACTTAAAAATGGCGATCTTTCGCGGTCTTGTTATTGTTGTTGGTCTTAACAACTCCGCCCCCCCGCTGACGTAAGCGGTTCTTTCCTCTGGCCCAGCAGAGAGTTGGTGCTAGCCTGGAACCGGTTTTTCTGGCCCCAGAGCCAGTTCTTTGTCAGTGGAAACAGAAAACCCGGTTCCAAACTAAGCACTGGCCCCGAACCAGCCCTGGAGCTGCTTTGGTGGAAAAGGGGCAACAGAGGTTTCGCAGGGCTCCTCCGACAGAGCGGGGTAAACTGCCCTATACTGCACTGTATCATACATCAGGTGAGTAGCCTCATATTAACTGTGAGATGTAGGCCTGAGTTTGACATGGCAGGACAAAAATATTTTTTTAACATGCCATGCATTTTATCTCTCCAGGAAGCCCTCTGCACGAAGACACTGAACTTTAGCCACGTTATGGATTTAGTGACCAAAGTAACAAATCTCATCAGAGGGGGGAACAGGTCCCTTTGTCACAGGAGGTTCATTGCCTTTTTGGATGAAGTGGACACCGCGTATGGGGATTTACAAATGCACGCTGAGATCAGATGGATGAGTCAAGGAAAGTGTCTGGAGCGTTTTTTTGCGCTGCGCTCTGAACTACCAGTGTTCTTGGAGAACAGTATTAGTGGTGATACAAGCGCCTACTGCAGAAAACTCAAAGACACACAGTTTATTTGCGACATGGCCTTTCTGACAGACATCACCTCGCATCTCACCCACCTTAACACACACTTGCAGGGGAGAGACCAAACTGTTTGCGATCTGTATGCACACATAACCGCATTCCAGCGTAAACTTGACCTGTTCATAGAAGGATTTTCTTCCCATCGTCCAAATTTGGCACACTTTCCTGCTTGTGAGGAGATGCGAAAAGATAACCCCAGGTGCGAGAAACTACTTCAGAAGTATAGGGCCGACATCGAAAAATTGCAGGAGCAGTTTAACGATTGTTTCCAAGATTTTCATGTGATGAAACCACGAATTGCACTATTCACGGACCCCGTCTCTGCTGCTGTCAGCGAGCCACCATCAGAACTGCAGCTCGAACTCTGCAAGTTGCAGTCAGATCCGTATTTTCAAGCAAAGTGCAATGAGAGGGGAATTTCATTTTGGAGACTGCTACCAGAGGCATGTTTTCCGCTCCTCAGAGATTTTGCTCTGTCAATGGCCAGCATGTTTGGGAGCACTTACGTTTGTGAGAGCAGCTTTTCAACAATGAAGCACATTAAGTCAAAAGAGAGGAACAGATTCACAGATGATACTCTTTTTCATTTGATGCGGATTGGATGCACAAAAGATTGACATTGATATCCAGTCTATTGTGCGCCAGCAGACAAAACCACAAGTATCTCATTAAGTTGCACTTAATGTTGGGCCGCTGTTTTTTTAGTTTTGTGCCTCATTGAATGTGAGCCCTTTGCGCTTTGTTTCTTTTAAAACAAACTTGTGTTTGTCATTTAACAAGACGAGCATTATGTTAAAAATGCATTTCAGTGTGGAAAATATTAAATAAATGTATGTTGGTTCAATAAACATACAGACATAAGAATATACAAATATTTTGTTCTCATCTCATCTCATCTCATTATCTCTAGCCGCTTTATCCTTCTACAGGGTCGCAGGCAAGCTGGAGCCTATCCCAGCTGACTACGGGCGAAAGGCAGGGTACACCCTGGACAAGTCGCCAGGTCATCACAGGGCTGACACATAGACACAGACAACCATTCACACTCACATTCACACCTACGGTCAATTTAGAGTCACCAGTTAACCTAACCTGCATGTCTTTGGACTGTGGGGGAAACCGGAGCACCCGGAGGAAACCCACGCGGACACGGGGAGAACATGCAAACTCCACACAGAAAGGCCCTCGCCGGCCCCGGGGCTCGAACCCAGGACCTTCTTGCTGTGAGGCGACAGCGCTAACCACTACACCACCGTGCCGCCCATATTTTGTTCTTATTTAAAATTCTTTTGTAACTTCTCTCATATCTGATTAGTTGAAGTGCGCGGTCATGTGGCCCTCTGATGGTGGTGATGAAAAATTGTGGCCCTCTTTATCATGCAAGTTGCCCATCCCTGATTTAGAGTCACCAGTTAACCTAACCTGCATGTCTTTGGACTGTGGGGGAAACCGGAGCAAACCCACGCAGACACGGGGAGAACATGCAAACTCCACACAGAAAGGCCCTTGCAGGCCACGGGGCTCGAACCCAGACCTTCTTGCTGTGAGGCGACAGCGCTAACCACTACACCACCGTGCCACCCGTGAAAAGTAATATCAGGGTATAAACAAGTGTTGCCAGGCAAAACAAACCTCACCCAGTAGCACTTATGATGAATATTAAGGAAGATATTGCTAAATAAATAAATAAATAAAATTTAAAAAGGTACCTTATGGGTACATGTGGCTATTGCTTATAAATGAAATTGTTTTCTGATACCATGCCCATACAGTAAATATAGCATATATATTTACTCTGTAAGGCAGTAGCCACAAAAATGAAGCGTAATCCAAAAATGAACAATTAAAAAAAAATCACAGAACTAAAATATACTAAGTGTCTGTACTTTATATTATTCTACTCTTACCTCTTACAGTTTTCGAAACTGAAACCTCCGAACCGAGGCTGACATACACACGCTATTGCCATGACCGAAACTCTTATTTCCCAGAAATGGCCCGGCGCTAGAGCTCAGTGGTCTCAATACTCTTTTCGACAACTTCCCGTAACAAATCGGAAGTGCGTCACAGCTACATCACACATGGGACCCCTGTCCAAAGAATGTGAGGAAAGGGGGACAACCTGGAGTATATTTTAAAATAGGAATGCACTTTCCCTCTGTAATAAGCATAAACATGTCTGAAAGTGATTTCTTTAGTCCATATATTTCAAATGGTGAACCGAATTGTATTCACTCAACGGCCATTTTAATCAGAACGTGTATGCGCATGTGCAGTGCACGACTGTTACACTCTTACATTCTTACAGCATGATGACATAGTGGCTAGCACCTCTATATGAGGCAGTAGCCATAAAACCTTGACCTTGACCGGATAACCCCCAAAATGTTGGAGGTTCTATTTGAGCCTAATGCCCATCTATCATGAAAGTTTCATGAAGATCGGTCCAGCCGTTTTCCCGTAATATTGTTTACAAAAAAACAAAGAAACCTGACCAAAAACAATACCTTGGCCCCTGGTGGACTCTGTCCCGGGTGAGGTAACAAGGTCTGTGTCTTCTGTGATCAATTCAGTAGAGATGTTCAGATCCAGTGGGTCATTACTGGTGTTTGATAAACTCAGACTTTTGAATTAATGTGTGCTGTTTGTTAGAGAAGTACATTAATAACATGTCCTCTGCATAAACTAAGGGTCTTTTTTTGGGGTGGGGCATGGGGTGGTGGTGGTGGTGGTGGTGGGTGGCGTGCTAGCAGGGCAAGCTAGTGGTGGGGAAAGGAATGTATCCAGTGTATACAGAGTGATGTAATAACATGGCTCTGTGGTGACTCTCTAGCCAAAGGAAAAGCAATTCAGTTCTTAGCAGGTTCGCAAGTTGAACCTACACTAGCACCAGCCCAGAACTAGCACCTGGCTCGTGTTGGTGGAAAGTGGGTATGGAACCAGTTTTCCAGGCCAAGAGCCAGTTCTCTGGCTGTCAAAACACAAAGAACTCTTTTGAGAATAGGCACTGACTCCAAACCGGCCCTGGAGCTGCCTTGGGGGATAAAGGTGTAATTGAGGTTTCTGTGGTATTATAAGTGTGACGAGATCTGTGGGTGGTAAAAGAGAGCAACTGGACTTGCTTGAAGATTCTTGAAGACGTTTCACCTCTCATCCGAAAGGCTTCTTCAGTTCTGTCTGACTAATAGGGAGTATCAGGTATTTATCCTCTCATGGATGAAAAGCAATCCTGTTGGTGTGGGTCACTGGGGGCTGGGTGTGAACGGCCTAGAGAGTAGTTGGGGTGATCAATGTCCTCCTGTGAGTCACTGACAACAGCTGGGTTTTGGTGTGCATTCAGTTGTCTGGGAAGTGTGCCAAGGACTGCATTGTAGGTGGCTGATAAATGGTGTCTTATGCCGCTTTTCCACTACAAACGCGGCTGAGTTGGGGTGAGCTGTGCCGTGCTGAGTCGGGCTGAGCGGGGCTGTTGGAGTTGCATTTCGACTACAACCGCGCTGAACCGTGCTGGCTGGAAGTGGGTGGACACATTGGGTGGAGTTAGCGAAAGTGGGTGGACGTCAGGTGATGTCGTTAAGCAGCGCAAACAGTGACATCAGTGATCTTTTAAGCAGTAGTCTCACGACCTGAATAGTAAACAATAAACATGGAGGACATGGAGTCGTTAGTGTTGCTGGTCTTGGTGCTGTGGCTTGTTGTCACCGACAACGCGGACAGATACTGGCAAGAGCGTATAGATGAGGCGAGGCGCATAAGGGTTCAGAAATTCTCGTAATTCTTCTTCTTCCGGGTTTGCGGTGTTTACAGATCCCAGCGCGCTCGCGGGGCATGTGAGGACACTCCTCCTCACCAATCAGTGCACAGGGGAGTGTCTGCTCACGCCCCCAGCCTCACTCGGCTCACTTTGGCTCGCTTCAGCCCCACTCCAAAACGGTGCGAGTTTTAGGGGCTAAGCAGGGCTGAAGCGAGCTGAGTCGTGCTGGTTTTTGGTAGTCAAAACGCGAGCCGTGTCGGGCTGAAGTGAGCTGAAGCGAGCTGAAGTGAGCTGAAAAAGGGTAGTGGAAAAGGGCCATTAGACCACCACCTCTGTTTAGTGATGGCCGTTCCAGGTTGACAAAAATGGCTTCTTTAACTCCTCGCTCATATCAACGATCCTCTCTGGCTAAAATGCATACGTTGCAATCTTGAAATGAGTGTCCTTTGTTGCTGTTAAGATGAAGATCGACAGCAGAGTCCTGGCCTGAGGAACTGGCTCTCCTGTGTTGAGCCATGTGACTGTGAAGCAGTTGTTTTGTTTCGCCAATGCATTCCTCACTGCACTGAATTGCATACACTACGTTGTCCTGTTTGTGTCTGGGAATTCTGTCCTTAGGGTGGACCAGTTTCTGCTTCAGGGTGTTACTGGGTCTGAAATGTGACAAGAGATATTGATAGATGTCATTTCCAGTTATTTTTTTAGTCAAGTAATTGAAACAATTTAATAATTACATGAATAAAAAATAAAAGCACATATATTTGTGTAACATTTAGTAGCATTATTACAAATTCCAAAGCATTTAAATTATTTATTAGTTCTATTGTGTAAGATTAGATGTTGATATCCCTCGTTACATACATACTTGAGGCACTGATGAGACTCTGTGGGGTGGTCGATTGAGTGATGGCATCCTTTGGGTTATCAAGTGGGCGCCCGCCTTCATGGGTGTTTCGCTGATAGACCCACGACACCTCCAGAGGATTCAGCAGTGAATCCCAAGGCAAGGCAAGGCAAGGCAAGTTTATTTATATAGCACATTTCATACCAGTGTCCCAGGTTCACCCCCTAGATGCCATCAACTCATTTGAGGGCCCAAATGGAGTCCTTCCTCTTCATCCACAGCCACTGACTCGCTTTTTCAGCAGCCTTGGAGAGGTCTTTGACTGCCTGCTGGTGGCCCTTCCCTCGCACTCCCATCTCCCTGAGTAGCCTGGATGTAGAGGTGGCTACGAACCCTCTGCAGCCTACTTCCACCAGGCGTACCTTCGCTTTCCAGCCTTGTTGTTGCGCATCGGCTGCAAGCTCAGCGTATCTCAGCTTCTTCCATTCATAGGCCTCCTCCATTGCACTCTCCCAGGGCACAGTGAGCTTGATGATGTAGACCAGCTTGAGTGAGGCTGACCACAGCACAAGGTCTGGTCACAGGTTGGTGGATGCGATCTCAGCTGGGAAGCAGAGCTTCTGGCCCACGTCTGGCAGCATCTTCCAGTCCCGTGCACCATCTAGCTGCCCAGTGTCTGGTCTTATGGTGGTGAGGCTTGCTTGACCCTCGCCCTCCCGGACAAATGTTATTGCCTGCCAATGGGATGACGGGGGTGGAAGGGCGTTGACACTTGTCTGTTGACTTTCCAGCACTGCTGCAAGACATTTTAAACACCTGGTTGTGCCGCCAAGTGTAATGGCCTTGGGTGAGGCTGGTCTTGCAGACCACTAAGATGTGTTTCAGTGTTGCTGGACTTGGACATACAGTGGTGCTTGAAAGTTTGTGAACCCTTTAGAATTTTCTATATTTCTGCATAAATATGACCTAAAACATCATCAGATTTTAACACAAGTCCTAAAAGTAGATAAAGAGAACCCAGTTAAACAAATGAGAGAAAAATATTATACTTGGTCATTTATTTATTGAGGAAAATGATCCAATATTACATCTGTGAGTGGCAAAAGTATGTGAACCTCTAGGATTAGCAGTTCATTTGAAGGTGAAATTAGAGTCACGTGTTTTCAATCAATGGGATGACAATCAGGTGTGAGTGGGCACCCTGTTTTATTTAAAGAACAGGGATCTATCAAAGTCTGATTTTCACAACACATGTTTGTGGAAGTGTATCATGGCATGAACAAAAGAGATTCCTAAGGACCTCAGAAAAAGCATTGTTGATGGTCATCAGGCTGGAAAAGGTTACAAAACCATCTCTAAAGGGTTTGGACTCCACCAATCCACAGTCAGACAGATTGTGTACAAATGGAGGAAATTCAAGACCATTGTTACCCTCCCCAGAAGTGGTTGACCAAAAAAGATCACTCCAAGAGCAAGGCGTGCAATAGTTGGCGAAGTCACAAAGGACCCCAGGGTAACTTCTAAGCAACTGAAGGCCTCTCTCACATTGGCTAATGTTAATGTTCATGAGTCCACCATCAGGAGAACATTGAACAACAATGGTGTGCATGGCAGGGTTGCAAGGAGAAAGCCACTGCTCTCCAAAAAGAACATTGCTGCTCGTCTGTGTTTGATAAAGATCACATGGACAAGCCAGAAGGCTATTGGAAAAATGTTTTGTGGATGGATGAGATCAAAATAGAACTTTCTGGTTTAAATGAGAAGCATTATGTTTGGAGAAATGAAACATTGCATTCCAGCATAAGAACCTTATCCCATCTGTGAAACATGGTGATGGTAGTATCATGGTTTGGGCCTGTTTTGCTGCATCTGGGCCAGGATGGCTTGCCATCATCGATGGAACAATGAATTCTTAATTATACCAGCAAATTCGAAAGGAAAATGTCAGGACATCTGTCCATGAACTGAATCTCAAGAGAAGGTGGGTCATGCAGCAAGACAACAACCCTAAGCACACAAGTCATTCTACCAAAGAATGGTTAAAGAAGAATAGAGTTAATGTTTTGGAATGGCCAAGTCAAAGTCCTGACCTTAATCCAATAGAAATGTTGTGAAGGACCTGAAGCGAGCAGTTCATGTGAGGAAACCCACCAACATCCCAGAGTTGAAGCTGTTCTGTATGGAGGAATGGGCTAAAATTCTTCCAAGCCGGTGTGCAGGACTGATCAACAGTTACTGGAAACATTTAGTTGCAGTTATTGCTGCACAAGGGGGTCACACCAGATACTGAAAGCAAAGGTTCACATACTTTTGCCACTCACAGATATGTAATATTGGATCATTTTCCTCAATAAATAAATGACCAAGTATAATGTTTTTGTCTCATTTGTTTAACTGGGTTCTCTTTATCTACTTTTAGGACTTGTGTGAAAATCTGATGATGTTTTCGGTCATATTTACACAAAAATATAGAAAATTCTAAAGGGTTCACAAACTTTCAAGCACCACTGTAAAGGGCATATGGGGTCTTCACCATACCACTGGCTTAGGTTTGCGGGAGAAGGCAGGACATCATAGGCAGCCCTGATGGTAAAGCTCGCCCTGAATACATCCATCTCCCACAGCTCTTTCCAGGAGATCGTCCTCTTCTTCACTCCTTCCCATGCTGTCTACTGCCCTTGCTTTGCCTGCACCACAGTTTGTGCACGCCTTCCTGCTTCCTCTTCTCGACGTATCTCCTGGACCACCAGCTTGCGTCTCTGTGATGGAGTGGCCTTGCTCCAGGCTGGTGTGCTGGCCCCAAGGCCAAGACCACTCCTCCCCTCCTGCACTTGGCCCACGATGTCCCTGTGTCTGAGTGCTGCTTTTGTCTGCTCAGTTGCAGCCAATGGAGTCCACTTCCTCTCGGTGGCCAGGATGGGAGCAGCCTGGGCTACAAATGGATCACTCGAATCCAGCATCATCATCTCCAGTCTGACTTTGGTGCACTTGTACTCCTCTGATAGACTGGCGATGGGCAGATCTAACATCCCTTTGCTGTAGAGCCCAAGCCACTTCTTTGCATACAAGCTGACCAGCCTCTCCAGCTTTTCCACCTTCGAGAGCGGGACTTCATAGATGGTTAGTGGCCACATAAGACGTGGAAGTAGTCCATACTACATGCATCAGAGCTTCAGCTTGCCAGGAAGTAGGGTTCTGTCAATGTTCTCCAGACTGCTGGCTACCTCCTTCCTGAGCTGATCTACCTGCTCTTTGTCTTTGAGGGAGGCATCATACCAATGAACTAGACTCTTCACAGGCTTCTTGGAGACATTTGGAATAGGTTCCTTGCCAATGTGGAAGCGGTGGACTAACATTTTCCCCTTGACAATGGAGATGCTTCTGGACTTGCTTGGCTTGATCTTCATGCGAGCCAGCTCAATATTTTCCTGGAGCTTTCTTAGCAGCCATACAGTGCAAGCCTTGGTCATGGTGAGTGTTGTGAGGTCATCCATGTAGGCTCTGACAGGTGGCAGCTTCAGGCCAGGTCTTATTCGCTGTCCGCCAACCACCCATCGAGAGGCTTGGATGATCACCTCCATGGCCAAGGTGAAGGCCAGCGGGGAGATGGTGCAGCTGGCCATGATTCCCACTTCTAGGTGTTGCCATGTTGTGGTGTACTCAGCTGTTATCAAGCAGAGCTGGATATCCTGGAAGTAGTCCTTGACAAGGTTTGTGAGAGCTGCTGGGACCCTGAAGTAGTCAAATGCTATCCACAGGAGGTTGTGAGGGACTGAGCCAAAGTGGCGAGATCCAGAAAACCCACATGAAGGTCTGTTCTCTCCTTCTTGGTGACCTGGATCTGATGCCAGATGACACTAGCATGTTCCACACAACCGGAGAAGCCTGAGATGCCTGCTTTCTGAATCGGCGTGCCAATCAGGTTGTTTCTTTGCAGGTATCCTGCCAGTCTGTGAGCAACCACACTGAAGAAGATTTTTCCCTTGACATTTAGAAGGATGATCTGGCAGAACTGGCTGATCTCTGATGAGTCCTTTTCCTTGGGGATAAGGATCCCTCTGGCTCTACACCAGGACATTGGTATCTCCTTCTTTTGCTACACGACTCTCATCAGCTTCCAGAGGAGTCGCAGGACAGCTGGTGCATTTTTGTAGAGCCTGTATGGAACTCCATTAGGACCTGGGGCTGATGCGGCCCTTGCTCTATGCACGGTTTTGTCTACTTTGCTCCATCTGGGTGGGCTGCTATCTAGTTTGTGCTCTGGTGGATTGACTGGTGGCATGTTAGGTGGGAGCGTAACTTCTTCATGGTGTCAGTAGTCTGTGCAGGACTTTTTCAGATGTTCTTCCAGGTTGGCCTTTGACACTGAGAGACTTCCACTCTTCTCCTTTGTGAAGAGACTCTTCGCAAATTTGAAGGGATCCTTGTAGAAGCATGATCTTGTTTGCTCCTTCCTTCTGTGCTTCCTCAGGAGGTTTTCAGCTCTCCTTAGTGTTGCAAGCCTATTCTGGATCTCTTCCTGCAGCAGGTTTATGCCCTCCTTCTCCTCCTCTATGGCCTTCCTCCATTGCTTCTTCAGCTGCCTCCTCTCCTTGACTAGGCAATATATTTCTGTCTGCCTTATGGACTTAGCGGGGATTGACAGTGTAGATCGTTTGCCTTCGACCACTCCAAACCGTTCCACTCCATAGCCATAGATTACATCACCCATTCTCTCCAACTTCTTAATGGTGGTGCCTCTGATCCCTTCTAGGATGTTGCAGAGATCAGTGTTGACCTCCTTCCACAGCGTCTTGTTGCAGGATTTTGGCCACTTGACTAATAGCCTTTGCCCCTGGATCTTCTTCTCCGCTGCTGGTTGTAATGGGTTGGGTTCAAGTTGCTCTTCCGTGCCTAGATCTCCCTCCTCTGGTAAAGGGGTGTTGATGTCCTGCAGACTGTGGTGTGTGTCCTGCTGCTGAACTTCAGTCGAATGACTCGGCCTACTTCTCAGAAAGTAGTTGTCGATGCGACTCCCCTGTTGACCCTTCTTTAGGCACCCTTTCTTGCCCTGATGTATTTTCAGGCCTTGGGTGGAAGTAACCATTGACCAGCCACATACGCAGCTCTGGAGTTTGTGTCCTACTGTAGCTGTTGCAGCCTCAGGTATGCTGATCATTCATCTCATAGTCTGTTCCATTCCTGTGTTCGTTACTGGGTTGTCTGCCGATGAGCCATCTTCCGCCCCCGCTCTCACTGGCTCAGGGGGTATTTTCTTTTAGGACTTTTTACTTGATTTTTTTATTTCTTGACTTTAGGCATTAAAATCCCTCCATGTTCAAAAAAATTTAAGGTCTCTTTGGTTGTCCTTGTAGAACCTTATACAGTTGTGGTCAGAAATTTACATACAGTGACATGAATGTCATCTTAGATATGAATGTCATGGCAATATTTGGGCTTTCACTAATTTCTTTGACCTGTTCTTTTTCTATGGCAGAATGTACAGCATACATCTTTAATAAAAAAAAAAAACACTAGAATTTGGTGCACAAGTTTTAATTTTCTTTGGGTTTTCTGAAATCAACACAGGGTCAAAATTATACATACAGGGTAAAAAAATATACATACAGCACACATAATATTTGGGTAAAATGTCTCTTCACAAGATTCACCTTGACCAAACATTTTTGTTTACCATGAACAAGCTTCTGGCAGAATTCTGGTTGGATTTTTTCACGACTCTTCATGGGAGAATTGGTAGAGTTCAATTAATTTTTTTTTCTTGGCATGGACTTGACTTATAAGCATGGTCCATATATTTTCAAGAGGGTTGAAGTCAGGACTTGTTTTAAGCTTAATGTTAGCCTGCTTTATCCTCCAAAACCAGCTCTGATGCATGTTTGGGTTCATTGTCCTGTTGTAACTCCCAAGTCGTGTTCAAGTTTCTGATGGTTTATGCTGAAGAATTCTGAGGTAGTCCTCCTTCTTCATTATTCCATCCACTTTGTGCAATGAACCAGTTCCACTGGCAGCAAAAAAGCCCCAGAGCATGATGATCCTATCACCACCACCAGCTGGTACAGTGCCCCTCTGTACATGGTGGTCGTTGTGGCCAACAACTCAATCTTTGTCTCATCTGACCATACAGCTATCCTCCAGAAGGCTTTTTCTTTGTCCGTCTCATCAGCTTCAAACTTTAGTTAAGCTTGAAGGTGTCAATTTTGGAGCAGGGGGTTATTTCTTGAATAGCAGCCTCTTAGTCTATGGTGATCTGAACTGTAGACAGTGATCCATCAGCTTCCGGTTCATGGTAGGGCTGTGCCATAGTGGTTCCCAGGTTGTTCCTGACCATCCAAACCAATTTCCTTTCAGCTGAGGGTGACAGTTTGGGTTTTCTTGACGCAAAGTGGCTTGGGAAAGTGACTACACCTCACAATAAATTGGATACAATTGTTTGAACTGATCTTGGAATTTGCAGTTGTTTAGAAATGGCTCCAAGAGACATTCTGGAGTTGTGTATATCTGCGATCCTTTTTTTCAGGTCTGCACTGAGCTCCTTGGACTTTCCCATTTTACTGTGTGTTGGTCAATCCAATGAGTGCTGTAAACAAACCCTTTTTATGAAGGCACAGAGAAGCTACCAGCTGTAGTCAATCATGATCACTAACAAGAAGTTAAGAGACCTCGGCCGTGGCAAGATAAGACATTTTGGAAGTTTCAGCACCTCTGAATTAATAATCTAAGTGAGTATATGTAAATTTTTGACCCTGTATGTATAATATTTTTCATAACACTATATTTTCACATTATTACATAATAATTTGGTTTCTTGTTATAACGTGATCATTTATATTGTTAAAACATGATTATTTTAAACTCATGTTTGTGCAGCTGGCTGTGAGACGAGTGCACAGGGAATGTCTAAAAAGTGCAAGACTGAAAAGAGATGCTACGAAAATATTCAATAATTTCACCCTTATTCACTGCAGTGTCACCAAAATCAGTGCAAACATCAACTGTCTTCTGTTAGTTATACTACAACAGTTAGTTCAGGAAAAACGTCTTTCATATAATTCTATGGATTTTAATTTTGTTGAATTTTCATATGGTTAATAAAAGCTCATCTGCTGCTGCACTGTTGCCTTATACTGTTGATCACAACATACTGCTATATCGACTTGAACACTGGGTTGGATTGACTGGTAAAGTTATCAATTGGTTAAAATCATACTTAAAAGATAGAAGCTTCTTTGTTACCATGGGAAATTGTACCTCAACATCAATGTCCTTGACCTGTGGTGTCCCCCAGGGGTCGATCCTTGGACCATTACTATTCAACATTTATATGCTCCCACTTGGACAAATTATCAAGAACAACTCAAGTTTGTATCACTGCTATGCAGATGACCCCCAAATTTACTTTGCTCTATCACCTAATGATTATGCCCCCCTTGAATGTCTCTACCAGTGTATCGACCAAATCAACAACTGGATGTCACAAAATTTTCTTCAGCTGAACACAGATAAAACAGGAGTAATTCTATTTGGGAAAAAAGATGAAAGACTCAGGATTACCACTATTCTTGACACAAAGGGGATTAAAACAAAAGATATGGTTAAAAATCTTGGTGTTTTCATTGACAGCGAGCTAAACTTTGACAGTCATATGAAAGCAATCACTAAATCATCACTTTATCACCTAAAAAACATTTCCAAACTAAGAGGACTTATGTCAAAAAATGATCTGGAAAAACTTATACATGCCTTCATCTCTAGTAGGGTTGACTACTGCAATGGCCTTTTCACAGGCCTGCCAAAAAAGACCATCAAACGACTTCAGCTGCTTCAAAATGCAGCGGCTAGGGTTCTCACACGAACAAAAAGAACAGAGCACATTACTCCAATTCTAAGGTCCCTTCACTGGCTTCCAGTAAGCTACAGAATTGACTTTAAAGCATTGTTGCTGGTGTACAAATCTCTAAATGGTACAGGCCCCAATTACCTCTCTGATATGTTGCAGCGGCCTAACCCAATCAGAACTACCAGATCGCAGCAGCAAAAATTACCGGTAAAACCTGTTGTTAAAACAAAGTGTGGTGAAGCAGCTTTTAGCTACTATGCAGTACAGCTATGGAACCAACTCCCAGAGGACATTAAAAATGCTCCTGCTGTTGGCAGCTTCAAATCTAGATTAAAGACCAAGCTGTTCTCAGATGCTTTCTGCTAACTGATAAATGTCATTATCTTTACGTTTTAAACTTTACTTAACTTTTACAGTCTTTGCATGTTTTAAATTTTACTTAACTTTTATTCCATTTTATTCTGCTGTTTTTTACTGAACTTTTACTTCATTTTATTACTTTATTTCTACTATTGCTTAATTCTCATATTATTTTTATTTTTCTCTCTTCTTCCCCCTTTATTTTATGCAATTTTATTTTTTATTGTTTACTGTTTTGCCTTTACCTCTGTAAAGCACATTGAACTGCCACTGTGTATGAAATGCGCTATATAAATAAACTTGCCTTGCCTTGCCTTATGGTCACTGCCTTTACACCAATCATATGAACAATGCATGAGGCGACCGAGTCACTATCCAATCAGGAGCAACATTCAGTTAACCTCTACCTGCAGCAGTATTTCAGTCTTTTTCATTCTACTGCAAAATGACTATGATGGGGAAATAAATCTTATTTCTGAGATTATTCCTCAGAAGTCTGGTCTGAACTACGTCTCTCTCTCTAACTCTATTTGATCAAGATCATAAGAAAAACCGTCATTGGCTGTGGGTCATGGACCAGAAATCGAAACGGAGTGAGGGATTTGATTAATAAACACCAGAAAAAGTCATTAGAGATGAATGAAGCTCAGGTAAAAGAGAAAAAATATCTGATTGTGAGACAAAGAAAGTTCAAGGACAGTAAGCAGACACAGATGAAGGCTTACACAAGAATAAGGAAGAAGAGAAGCAACAGAAGATGTCACTGCAGAAAGGATCCCAACCTGAGAATGGAAACAAAAAAACAGTGGAGAAAGTTGGCAGTGGTATCAAAGTGGTTCACAATTACAGTGGACAGAAAAAAATGGCAAAAAATTGTTCCACGGCCAGATTCAACCAAACTGAAGCAACCATGGACCAATGTATTGTACAACAGTTACTGAAAGAAAAATCCATGTTGTGCACTTGCCTTCAAGAACCAGCATATCAAAACTCCTCACTGCCGGAAAATTAATATTTTCACTAATATTTAAACATCATGCAGTTCATACATTCCCTTCCTGTAGTGCTAAATACTTCTTTAAAAGAAAAGTGGAGCCAGTGGGAGACACCCTGGTTAAGATATTTGTGCTACAAAAAGGAAAAATAACACACAAAACAAGTGAGACAATTCAGACCAGCAGCAAATGTCAGTGACGGCGGCTGTCCATCGCTAGCGATTATGACTGCTTCATTAGGTTATGCAGAAACGCAGATAGGCCATGAGACAGAGCCATTTGCAGCGGTGGCATGAATGGCCTGGTCGAGCTGCCATGGAATGCCTAGCCTCGTGAGCTCTCGTATACTATTCTCCTCTCCTAGCGAAGTGCCTTGCACAGTAAGGTAAGACAAACAATGGCATGCCCCCATTGTGTTGTCTCTCTAGACCTCCAGACCTGATGCCAAGTAGTGCACAAAAGTGCCACAGACTTGACGAGTATGGAAGTTGCCCTGCAATGACAACGGACTTGCCGAGTGATGCCATCCATTGGCCATTTTAATGGCTCTTCCCCATGCCGTCTGGTGGTGTGCCATTGACCCTGTTGGGTTCATCTGCCACATTGCACTGAAAAGCGCCCTGCTACCAGCGCCTTATTGGTGATGTACTATTTAACCCATAGCTGGAACCCAGGCAGGTGCTACTACTCCGGATCAGAGCGGACCTGGGAGCAATGGTGATTAAGGGGTAACTCCACTTTCCCCAATACTCAAGTCCGACTGAACCTGAGACTCACCCCCAGTTGCAGTTTAAAGTCATACCCAGGACTATGTAAGAAGAGGGAGAATTGCAAGAGCCCTACATAAAGGAGCGAGCCAACTCTTCTATAGTAAACTTAAAAAAAAAATGTTGTTGAACTGATTTCAGGAAACATAATCCAAAGTCTGAATAAGAATATTCTTAAAGTGATTAATTAAGAGGTTCGGGGGACTCATGATTTTTCATGGAGATGTACCTCACTCAAAATATCATGAAGGAATGTGACTTCAGATTTCACAAGATGCCTGGGTATATAGAGCAATTTCAAGTTGACCCCTTTGGTTTACATATGTATACTGAAACAGGAATTAGCATTAGTTATGCAAAACCTGAGAAAGAAGACCCCACTGATCTTATATCTGGTAATGTTGGATCCCAAGTTCCCGGTCACTAAAGTTATTGAATAGTTTGGCTTTTTTATACGATTGAATTGTTATATTGATCTTTTGTTTGATATAGTTATAAATAGATACTACCTGATTTTCTAATACATGGAGTATTAGAATAATTTGTTTTGTTATAATTATGCAGTTAAGTTGTAATTAATTTAGGACTTGTTTAATTTTTTAATTATTATTAGATGAGTGACTGATTATACATAATTTGTAAGTATAGCTACAGATTGGTATCAATGTGTTTCTAAATAGTTAATTTGTAATATCCCGTTATCGTTATGGTTTAACTTTGTTAAACCATAACGATAACCATGTTAAACCATGTCTTCATGGAGCTTGCTTTGTGCACAGGGGCATTGTCATGCTGTAACAGGTTTGGGCATCATAGTTCCAGTGAAGGAAATTGTATCCTCTATATATTGTCATAATTGTCTAAATTATTCTATATAGTATACATATACCATTTTGTCGTTTCCATTCTATACCATCATAATGCTTTCTATTCTGGGTGGCACGGTGGTGTAGTGGTTAGCACTGTCGCCGCACAGCAAGAAGGTTCTGGGTTCGAGCCCAACGGCCAACAGGGGCCTTTCTGTGTGGAGTTTGCATATTCTCCCCGTGTCTGCGTGGGTTTCCTCCGGGTGCTCCGGTTTCCCCCACAGTTCAAAGACATGCGGTTAGGTTAACATTCAGCCTTGGGCTGAAGTGCCCTTGAGCAGGGTTCCTAACTGCTCCTGGGGTGCTGTAGTATGGCTGCCCACTGCTCTGGGGATGTGTGTGTGCTCACTTGTGTGCATGTGTTCATTGCCTCAGATGGGTTAAAAGCAGAGGATGAATTTTACTTTGCTTGAGTGTGCATGTGACAAATAAAGGCCTCTTTTTATTATTCTATTCTATCATAATGCATTCCATTCTACTTTATTCTGTCAAATTCCCTTATTTTCTCTTATATTCTATTATCTTATAACTGTCTATTCTACTCTATATAGAATATGTACAGTATTTTGTTGTACTCTGTTCTATACCACCATAATGCTTTCTATTCTATTCCCTTCTGTTCCTTTCTATTCTATTCCATCATACTACATTCTATTCTATTTTGACATATTCCCTTCTTTTCTCTTAATATATTCTATCGTCATAACTGTCTATTCGATATAGAGTATGTAGAGTATTCTGACATATTCTATATTTTCATAATGCTTTCTATCCTATACAGTGATAATTTTATTATATTGTCATCCAATTCTATACAGAATATGTATATGTATTTTGTTATATTCTATTCTGTCATAGTCCCTTCTTTTTTCCTAAAATGTATTCTACTATTGTCATAACTGACTATCCTATTCTCTATAGAATGTCTATAGTATTTTGATATATTCTATACAGTCATAATGCTTTCGATTCTGTTCTGTACAGTGATAATTCTATTATGTTGTCATTCAATTCTGTACAGAATATGTATGTGTATTTTGTCATATTCTATTTTTATCATTATAAATGCTTTTTATTCTGTTCTATTCCATTCTCTTTTCTGTCATATTCCACTCTTTTTTCCTACAATGTATTTTGTTATAACTTTCTATTCTATATAAAATATGTATAGTATTTTGTCATATTCTACTCTGTATCTTCATAATACTTTCTATTTTATTCTGTCATATTCCCTTCTTTTTTCTTTTAATTTATTTTGTTGTATTGTCATGACTGTCTATTCTATTCTACAAACTAAATAGAATATGTATAGTACTTTGTCATATTCTTTTCTACAAACTCAAAATGCTTTCTATTCTATTCTGTCACGTTCCCTCCTTTTCTCTTATAATGTATTCTATTATATTGTCCTAATTGTCTATCCTATTGAATCTCAGGTCCGGGAGGACTTGAGTATTGTGGAAAGTGGAGTTACCCCTTAATCACCATTGCTGCCAGGTCCACTTTGACCTGGAGTGGTAGCACCTGCCTGGGTTCCAGCTATAGTACATCACTAATAAGGTGCTGGCAGCAGTGCACTTTTTGGTGCAATGTGATATAGACAAGTTGGTGGCACAGTGGTGTAGTGGTTAGCACTGTCACCTCACAGCAAGAAGGTTCTGGGTTCAAGCCCAGTGGCTGACGGGGGCCTTTCTGTGTGGAGTTTGCATGTTCTCCCCGTGTCTATGTGGGTTTCTTCTGGGTGCTCTGGTTTCCCCCACAGTCCAAAGACATGCAGGTTAGGTTAATTGGTTGCTCTAAATTGACTGTAGGTGTGAATGGTTGTTTGTCTCCATGTGTCAGCCCTGCATGGTGCATGGGTGGCGAGATGTGGTGAGTTAGGATCCAATAGCAGAACACAAACCAGAAAATCCAATGAATAAAAAATGATTTAATTAAAGTCCAAAAAGACTCAACGAACAAAAATAGCAAAATTAATCCAGACAACAACGAGGTAGACAAAGACAAAGTGCTAATATGAAAAAACCCATGAAAAACAGTTCTAACAAAAACTGGAGACAAAAAACATGAAAAATTGACAAAACGTGAGTGCAAAAAACTGTGGCTAAGACTGGGCAAAACAGAGAGCAAAAATCCAGGAAGCAAAAAATGGCACAGAGGAAGTCCCGTCCCGGATCTGGATTGTGCTGAACTGGGAGATAGTAAATCTCCAGAGTGGAAGTCTGGGGCGGAGCATGACACTGCAATGACCTGGCAACTTGTCCAGGGTGTACCCTGCCTCTCACCCATAGTCAGCTGGGATAGGCTCCAACATGAAAGCCTATCCCAATCAAAGCTGAGACTCAGACTTGTATTTCTGAGTCTCCACAGGATAAGCGGTTACAAATAATGGATGGACATCGACAAGTTGAAGAATGATTAGACACAATGCAAACTTAAAATAGCTATTACAACTGCTCTACAGGAAAACGCCCCTGGTCAAGAAGACACAGAAAACTTTGAGGACATGTGGCAACAGCTGAAAGATATTGTGTACACAACTGTAAATGACATACTTGGGCAGCAGAAGAAAAAGTACACCAGACTGGTTTCAAGAACAGGCTGATTCTATCCAAGCTTTGTTGGAAGAAAAACACAAAATTTGTAACCTGCATCTAAAAGAGAACTCAGATAGAAGCATGAAAGCTTTCAAAGATATTAAAGTGAAAGTGCAATGAGAAATCAGAGTCATGAAAGACCGATGGTGGTGCAAGAAAGCTGAGGAACTATAGGAACTGGATTATTCACCAGACTGAAGACTCTCTACGGACCAAGAAACAATGTAGTGGCACCAGTGAAAAGTGCTGATGGAAGTATACAGTGGCATGCAAAAGTTTGGGCACCCTTACTGAAAATCTCTGTTACTGTGAATAGTTAAGTGAGCAGAAGATGAACTGATCACCAAAATACATAAAGATAAAGACGACACATTTCTTTTCAACGTTTTCTGCAAGATTTGTGTATTATTTTTGTATTGTACAATTAGAGAGTGAAAAAAGAAAAGGAACACCATGCGAAAGTTTGGGGACCCCAATACATTTGAGTTCTCAGGTAACTTTTACCAAGGTTCCAGACCTTAATTAGCTTATTGAGCTGTGGCTTGTTCAAATTCTTCATTAGGAAAGGTCAGATGATGCAGATTTCAAAGCTGTATAAATTCTCTGACTCCTCAAACTTGTCCCTAAAATCAACAGCCATGAGCTCCTCTAAGCAACTCCCTCGCATTCTCATCTCATCTCATTATCTCTAGCCGATTTATCCTGTTCTACAGGGTCGCAGGCAAGCTGGAGCCTATCCCAGCTGACTACGGGCGAAAGGCGGGGTACACCCTGGACAAGTCGCCAGGTCATCACAGGGCTGACACATAGACACAGACACCCATTCACACTCACACCTACGGTCAATTTAGAGTCACCAGTTAACCTAACCTGCATGTCTTTGGACTGTGGGGGAAACCGGAGCACCCAGAGGAAACCCACGCGGACAACACGCAAACTCCGCACAGAAAGGCCCTTGCCGGCCACGGGGCTCGAACCCGGACCTTCTTGCTGTGAGGCGACAGCGCTAACCACTACACCACCGTGCCACCCCCCCTTGCATTCTGAATAATAAAATAGTTGACGTTCACAAAGCAGGAGAAGGCTACAAGAATGTAGAAAAGTGTTTTCAGGTAGCTGTTTGCTCAGACTGTAATGTTATTAAGAAATGGCAGTTAACAGAAACAGTGGAGATCAAGGTGAGGTCTGGAAGATGAAGAAAACTTTCTGAAAGAGCTGCTCGATTGCTAGAAAGGCAAATAAAAAACCCTGTTTGACTGCAAAAGACCTTCAGAAAGATTTAGCAGACCCTGGAGTGGTGGTGCACTGTTCTACTATGCAGCGACACCTGAACAAATATGACCTTCATGGGAGAGTCATCAGAAGAAAACCTTTCCTGCGTCCTAGCCACAAAATTCAGCGTCTGAAGTTTGCATATGAGCATCTAAATAAGCCTGATGCATTTTGGAAACAAGTCCTGTGGACAGATGAAATCAAAAATCGAAATGTGGAGTTTGCATGTTCTCCCCGTGCCTGCGTGGGTTTCCTCTGGGTGCTCCGGTTTCCCCCACAGTCCAAAGACATGCAGGTTAAGCTAATACATAGTTTTCACTGACGTCACGGCATTCCGGGGAAAGCCCTCCAGCCGCCATCTTGTGGGTCAAACAAAACGGCCCATCGACATTACCGGCTATGTTATCTTGGACGAATTTATGAAGTTATATAGTCAGCTTTCTAAAATAAAGATAAATGTCGGCAAAATCAAGCAAACAGAAGTATATAGATACATTAGACGACATCTCACGACAACGGTATGCAGCCAAACTGGCCTTGATTGGAGGAATTGACCCCTACGAAGTGGACAAAGATGCATTTTCAAGTGACTACGCAGGGCTGCCAAAGCCTGAAACTGCCAAAGCCTGCTCCAAAGCCTGAAACTGACTTCATCAAACTTTAAAGGCTGTCTGATATATACAACTTTATATATTCTAGCATTAAATAGACTGTTGAATGTTATGCAACCGTAATAAGTTGATTAAACACAAATCAAATCATACAGAATAGACCTAAAATGTTTTTCAAAAATGACCCTTGCGTGAGTGAAGTGACAAGTTTCAAATAGAAACGTGACAAACGAGCGATATTAAGTGTACATTATAATGTAAACGTACACTCAGCGGTTCCAGTTAGGCATTCTCCAGAGAGTGTTCACATGATGTTTTGGTTTCCAAAAACAAACTTAAACACAATTGATTGTTTATTTAAACAACTTACCACTTATAAAATGATCGGAGCAGACTTTGCTGTGTTTGGAAGGCTGATAATCCTTGCGGTTGATTCTCGCAAGCCATAGATTTCTCCTTTGTATGCTGAGTTTCTTTGTTTGCTCGCCTTCGTGCTCCCGTACAGTGGGAATTCCATAAAAGCTCCGCTTGACTTCATCATCTGACCTATTACGACAGCCGTGAATACAACAGGTGTGCACCATTGCTAGCTTTAAATAGCCTGCTTGGGTTCTTTTGAAGACTTTGTACTCGCGCGTTACAATGTGTGCTCAATCACCCGTACGGTAAGCTTGACCCACAAGATGGCCGCCACTAGGGAATCCCCGACTCTGTGACGTCATGTGCAAACTATGTATTGGTGACTCTAAATTGACCGTAGGTGTGAATGTGAGTGTGAATGGTTGTTTGTCTCTGTGTCAGCCCTGCGATAACCTGGCGACTTGTCCAGGGTGTACCCCGCCTCTCGCCCATAGTCAGCTGGGATAGGCTCCAGCTTGCCTGTGACCCTGTAGAACAGGATAAGCGGCTGTTTATAAATGGATGGACAGATGAATAACATGTCCAGTTTTGTGAGGCTACCTAGGCAGAGATATGATCGTACCAATCCGATGTGAGTGGTAATATGGCGGCCAGATCGCTTCACTCTGACGAGCCAATGAACTATCGAGATATTTTACGTAGAGATCAGTGCTGTACCCTGAATCGAGAACAGATTTGACCTGCAGCACTGATCTCTACGTAAAATATCTCGATAGCTCATTGGCTCGTCAGAGTGAAGCGATCTGGCCGCCATATTACCACTCACATCGGATCGGGTGCCAGTATAGAACCCCCGGCACTTTCTTTCGTGTTTTCTCACTGTATTACTTTGCTGTTTTTTATATTATTAAAAAATAATTAAAAAAAAAGTTTGACTTCCGGTTGCCGACAAGCCGGATATTTCAAAATATAAGTTGTATTTCAGAAAAACAGTTTTTAAAACTACATGTTAATTTCATAATAATGTCTTTGCACCGTATATTTTATGAAATACATACGTAAATTATAACAAATATTTTAACATTAACGCGAACATTAATTTTTATCGAGTATACTTTCCGGTATTCAAACTATCCCGCATTGACTAACGTTCCCTTCCTAACGACCCGAGCTGCTCATACCAACTAGCGGATACTAACCGGAAGTAGTAACCGGAAGTAGTCATTGAAGCCGGCTTCATGCTGCTGGTTCTCTTTAGCTGACTGGAAGCAGTGCATTTCGCTTACTTGAAGATGGCTTCGTCCTTTTGGAAAGGCGTTGTTGGTTTAGGACTGTTCGCCTTGGCCCATGCAGCTTTCTCAGCAGCGCAGCGTGAGTGATGATTATTCCTCAGAGGAAATTCGGCGAATTAAATATTTAACATGCGAGTTTTTTAACTCACAAGTTGCTGACTGGCCCAATCAGGCTAGTCGGATAGTTAGCATGACGGATAGCAGCTGCGCTCAATGGACCTGAAGTGGATTAATGGGTTTCGGCAGCTAGGTTTCATCTCATCGCCCTTTATTTTTAGTTTCATGGGTAAATAGAGCATGAAGTGACAATATGCGACTATGTCGGTATTTACCATGTTGTCACTCGCCGCGTAATAAAATAATGACCGCTTGTTTTCATTCCATATATTTGGCCATCACCGGTTTACAGAGTCACTAAGGCGAGCTAACTAAGCTAATACTTTGCTAAACAGGTACCTGGCGTTATGTTCCAGGCGTGCTGACGAGCGTGGACATGTTAAAGTGTCTGTGAATGATTTAAGCCTCAATTCGCAAGTAACAATTCCTCATGTGAAACTAAAGCAGTGTGTCAGCCACATCAGGCAGCCCAGTGGTTATTATTAATCCGTTTAATATGGCTATAAAGTTTCAGGTTCTTTAAAGAAGAGGTTCTCATGCTAGTTACATGCAGGGATCCCTTCAACTGTAATATAGCTGTCAAAAGTTTGGGCACACCTAATTCAGTGGTGTTAGTTAATAAAAATAGTCACTTCATGGCTGGCTGTCGTTTCTCTTTACTGAGGCCCTGTCCACACGGCAACGGATTCAGGTGAATCTGATAAAATTGTTTATCGTTTCGGCCTGGCGTCCACACGGCACCAGCATTTTGGGTGCCCCAAAACGAAATCTTTTGAGAACGGGTTCCAGAGTGGAAAAATCTGGCACCGGCCCCGTTGCGAAGTCGTCTGGATAATGAGTAGAACGGATTTGTTTACGATGACGTCACAACCACATGACTGTCAGTGCTTCACGCCGGGTAGAAGTGTAACGAACTCGATGCGAGTTGTCAACAAATCCTATAACTTGGTTCATGAAACGCGCTTACAAAATATTTTCACTGTGAATATTTGTGTAATGGTGCAGAGAGAGTGAGAGAATAGCCCTTAGGGCAGAGTCTTTAGTCCAAACACTGCAGAAGCAGTATAACCAAACTGCGCACCGCCCGTGCGCTTTCCAAAAACAAAAGCAATCCCGCCAGCAAACATAGGGAAAAAAAAAGGAGCGATCTCACCTCTTCAGATGTTGATTTAAGTCCGACAATACATTCCTCAAAAAGGGCGTAGAAGAACAAAGTAATCCATCAATGTGTAGCATTCAATTTATTCCGGACCATTAAAGAATTCTGGAGGATCTCAGAATGTTGGCGTACTGGCTTCCGTCTACCCCCATTCATTCCTCTTTCCGCGTCTTTCGTTTTACGCTACTGATTAATAATCAAAACTTTGTGGCTGATGCTACAGAAGAAGGGGTTTATGTGCATGCGTCCTACTTCTATTGTTCTGGCGTCTCCGATGGGACCGTCTTACAGCGCACGTAGAGGTGTGGCATGTGTATTGCATCGTTTTCAGCAAGCGTTGTGTTGCCATATGTACCTGATATTTTACTGATCCGTTGCCCATGTGGACACGATATTAAAAAAAAAAAAATCTCGTTGCCGTTGTCGTGTGGATGTAGCCTTAGTTGAGCGGTTCTTAACATAATATAGATTACTACAGTGGTGTAATAGGGCTGTTTACTGCTTTATCTCAAACGCATTAAGAAGGCAAGAAATTGCACTCATTACCTTTTGAAAGAAAAGAAAGCACAACTTTATTCATCACATACTTGTGAAATTTCCTCTCTGCATTTAACCCATCTGAAGCAGTGAACACATACATGCGCGCGCACATACCCAGAGCAGTGAGCAGCCATGCTAACAGCGCCTGGGGAGCAGTTGGGAGTTAGGGGCCTCGCTCAAGGGCCCCTAACTCTCAACTGAAAAGCATTCCAGGTGACTGGCCCTGTGTCAAATCGCTCACTCGTTCACTACTCCCTACTCCCTGTCTAGAGGACTATACAGTGAGCTCATTGGTAAAATGAAAAAACGCTTTCGGACACTCGTCCGTCGCGCTGGTATTTACATCATTACTGTCGCACAATTAAAGCGTGCCAGATCAGTCGGCTGGTCGGTTTTCAAAATAATAAATACACGCATGTATTTTTGAGATAAATCCATATTATACTGAGCGCATTTCCCACATTAATCAATACAAAGTACCTGCATCTTTCAGTTCTTTTAAATCAATGCTCACTACTTTCTTCTTTGCCGCTGCCTTTTATTAAATCAAATTTGAGACTTTTAATTTGATTTCTTTCAGTGCGACCGCAATGCATGATGGGATATATTGCTTGGTTAGTGACTATCGTTGTACAGTACTTTTCGTGATGCATTGTGGGATACTTTGAGTGCACTATATAGGGTGTAAATAATCCTCACTAAGGTTTCGGACAGTGCTACAAAATGGTGTTCTCACTATATAGTGAGTAGGGAGCGATTTTGGACTCGTTACCTCATGAAGCTGGTTAAAGGAGATACGCGGAACTTTTATTTTTAAATACATTTCTCCGTGGATAGTATCTCCATCCTTGACTCTCGTATGCTGCATAAATGGGAATTAAAAATATATACATCTTTCTTGAGAGTTAAAATTGCATTCGAGCTGCCCTGCTGAGCCAGCCAGCCCTGAGCGCGTGACGTCACAGCGGTAACCGGTTTTAAAGCCGAGGCCTTTGACAGCTACAGACCAAAGTCATATAAATAAAAATTTATGGTGAAAGTAAGAAATCCCGTTACCGACTTGCTCAACTAACACTGATTTGACTTCATTGATTGATTGTGGGTTGACTCTCATTAAAACAGGATAGGTGTTATGACTTATGCAACATACATGTACATGCATGCATTTTCACTGATAAACCGTAAAAGGTTAATTAAATAATCAGATGAACTGAGACAATCACATTCTGAAGCAAATTAAATAATCTTATACCGGTAACTTAAACACACAATACAAGTTGCATGTATTAATCTAAACGCAAGTACACAATGAGTGTTGTTTTTTTATCCAAATGAGAGTCGCATCTTACCCGTCTGTGTTCTTGCTTCTTGAAGGCCGATCTTGTGGCCGATTGTTTTTGAAATGATCTGACTTTCAGTTGTTTGCTCAGTTCTCCGTTCATTCGCTTCTTCCATGTAAGGGCGAGATATTGCTGCTGAGGCAAGCATATCCAGTGGAGAAATCAGACGACCGGTCCACTCATTCTCCATTTTCTCCATACTGAGTACTCCGCCATTACTGCTCGGCTCAGGCAATTACTAAAACCCAGGACGGGACGTCACCGGTTTTAGCAACAACCGCGGGGAGGTCACTGCCTGAGCGATAATGTCACGTTCCATCCCGGGTTTTAGCAACAACCCTCGGCTCATGCTCCGGGAGAACTGGTGCAACTGATCTTACTTTCCTTTTCTTGTAGTTTTCTTTTCCATTAATTGTTGGCACTGGACCCTCTTTCAATACGGGCTTATAGCCAACACTCCTCAACAGATCAGAGGTTTCGTACGAGTCTTCAGTAAAATGTGCAGAGCAGAGGAGAGACCACTTTGTAGGTCCCCAATGTGCCCGTAAACTTCTCGCAAAACGCGTCCAAATCTTTGCAGTTTGAACATTCTTGGGCCATGAATGCAATGTAAATCCACCTTCTGTCGTGTTGCTGCATCGGCCAGCAACACATCTACGTGGCATGGCAATAAATTAGCTCAAAATGGAGGATCGGAGTTGCAGTCAGCTCTGCGTTTTAGTATAGCGGAAAGGGCGATAAGACCGATAGACTTCCTGTGGTGATGTCACAGATGTCAAGGTCATTCACTCAGACCGCCACCTATATGAATCATGTTAATCATAAAAATTACTATATTAGATTTATTGTTAACACTTAGGGCAGCATGGTAGTGTAGTGGTTAGCGCTGTCGCCTCACAGCAAGAAGGTCCGGGTTCGAGCCCCGTGGCCGGCGAGGGCCTTTCTGTGCAGAGTTTGCATGTTCTCTCCGTGTCTACATGGGTTTCCTCCGGGTGCTCCGGTTTCCCCCACAGTCCAAAGACATGCAGGTTAGGTTAACTGGTGACTCTAAATTGACCGTAGGTGTGAATGTGAGTGTGAATGGTTGTCTGTGTGTCAGCCCTGTGATGACCTGGCGACTTGTCCAGGGTGTACCCCGCCTTTCGCCCGTAGTCAGCTGGGATAGGCTCCAGCTTGTCTGCGACCCTGTAGAACAGGATAAAGCGGCTAGAGATAATGAAATGAGATGAGGTAATGAATGTTAACACTTAAAACTATTCCTGTGCCATTCTTGAGGTCTCAAGGCATTTATAAACGAAACGTGAGGCCATGGTTCTGCGTATCTCCTTTAAGATAATGCCAATAGTGTGCAAAGTGTCAAGGTAAACGGTGGCTACGTTGAAGAGTATTGGTGGTTTAGCTCCATGTTTGGATGTGAATAAAGTTGATCAGACATGTCTATGATTGATCATTCTATATTTAAAGAGAACAGAGCTTTTTTTTTTTAAAAGGAAAGTTTGAACTTGAAGTTTTTGACTGGATTTTTCATTTGACTTCTGGAAACTAACTTAAAGTAGTTGAAGAAACTCTGACTAGCTTGCTGAATCGAATCAAATAAAGGGTTTGCATGTTTAAATCTCTGCAGCTCAACAGAGCCGTTTCAGAGGACAATCTGAAGATGTGATCATTCTACGAATAATATTCTGGTTCGCCGGTAATTTGGCGTGATGTTAAATTCTCATCTTTAGTACCATTTAACGTGAATAATTTGGAGTGATTTTGAATTCCTCTTGTCTTTATGTTTAGTCGTGTCACATATCAGATGTTAAACAGACCCAATGGCTATGTTTCACGGATCCCTGAGGATTCCTGGACCCACTTTTAGAAGCATGGCTTTAAGTAACTTTGAGGTTTGGCAGCTGAAAAGGCATTTAGCGTCTTTGTACACCTGATAGTAACTTCATGTGAATCTTTACAACCTTTGGCATCTGGAAGCAAACAGCTGTCCACTTAAGATTAAAAGTAATAGAGCGGCAGCTACAATTATCGATCTTTTGGCTGTTGCAAAAGTAGAAAAGATTTTCGATACGTAAATTGTGCATGAATAGTTACTCAAACTTCCACTGGAAAAAAGTGAGTTGATTCCTGGTTACTTAGCGTATCGATCATGTGACACCGTTTCACAATTATCGACACCTTTGTCCACAGTTATCGACATCGTTCCATAATTATCAAGATCCAGATTATTTATTTTTAAAAATTGGTATGTGGTATTAAGTTAACGAAGCATAGTTTTTATTTTAAATTTGTTTTACATAGACTTGCATCTAGTACAAAATATTGATGTCGGTGCTTACGTAAATGAGGAAGTAATTCTAATGTTTGTAAACAAATGAACTGATAATGTTTAACCTGTCAGAAAATCTTTTTGTTCCACTTTCTACCCACATTCTAAGTGTTTTCGTCGATCACATTTTGTTAATCATTCGTTGTTTGTATGAATTTCTAGTTTTGTAGTTTAGCAATAATTCAAACAATGCTCTAATTTGTTGCAATTAGATTCAGATTGAAGCTTCAGTATTTTCGAAGAAGTGTGTGGGTTTTTTTATTTTAAATTCACATCTAAAAATATAAAATGTCTACTGATATTGTAATATGTGGTAGATATTTAGAACAAACACATATTTTTCTGAATGGAATAGAAAAATCTGAAGATTACAAGCATGTGTGTGTGTATATATATATATATATATATATATATACACACACACTAGTGCATCTCAAAAAATTTGAATATTGTGAAAAAGCTCAATATTTTCCATCAGTTATTTA